>NC_056527.1:22853451-22897514 GCF_019175285.1 Sceloporus undulatus
CCCACTTGTGGGTGCAATTGGATGGGGGAGAACATAAGAAAAGGCCTTCTCAGCAGTGGCATAAGAATTATGTACTTCCACCTTGAATCTGGTGTGCCTGTGTGCCTGTTTTCAAGCAGCCTGTTAACCTATGGCAACCTAATAGGGTTCAGGAGAAAATGGAAGGGTAGATTCCTTGCCATGTCCTTGTATCTATCTATCTATCTATCTATCTATCTATCTATCTATCTATCTATCTATCGTCTTAAGGCTTTATCTTCAAAAACATCATACAGTATCTTGAACTTCTCTATGGCAAATCCTGCACTAATACATTATTGGTTACATGGAACTTTGGAGAAAATATGTATTCATTCTGTTCAACTATAAGCTATGCAATTTTGTACCTGATATATATTTGAAAATCCAGTATTAAAAACTCTTGTATCTGGAATTTTCCTTTATAATGCAGGCCCATACAAACCAAGAGAAGGCAACAGGTGCTCATCCTGCACAAAGAACAACCAATCCTCAAATCATTTCTTTATTATTTTATTTTGCCAAAGGAATTTATTCTATAAAACTTGATGCATCCATCATGGTCAAGAATGCAGTAACTGGTAAATAATTTTGGTTTTATACTCTATTTGCATTAAAGACATTTTGCAAATAGCATTCTTTCACTCAAAATGCCCTAGTAATGTCCTCCAGATACCATCCTCCTGGAGTTCAATCCACAAGAGATTTCTCTGTCATCATGATTACTTTGGTAACACACTAGGACAAGAAAGACCAAGAAATGTCAACCATGTGTAGACTTTTACCTTCAGAGCCCTTTCATGCTAATAGATGCCATATACTTTCACGGCAGAGTAAATACAGGGTCATTTATGGCCTCTAGCATTTTATGAACAGGCCTGAAAACTAAAAATAACCTACATTTGTTGTGTTGATTCAATAGTTAGAATTCCCATTAAACTGAATGAAATTAGTTATAAGTTGCTCTCCATTCCACTAACACAGGCATAGCTAATACAGTGGTGTTTTTATGCAGCAAACATTTCATGCCAAATGATTTTGATTATAATTATCAATGTAGGATTTAATTGTAGTTTTAGGCATTTCATGCATTTCGATTTCACCTGCAATCTAGTCCTTTGAATTTAATGTTATTTACTAATAATCAAATTCACTGTTATCTACTAATAATCAGATTGGGCCTAAATACCCTAAAGGCACCAGATCCCATCTGATCTTGGAAGGTAAGCAGGGTCAGCCCTGGTTAGTTCTTGGATGAGAGATCGCAAATGAATATTGGATGCTATTGGCTATATTTCAGAGGAAGGAACTAATAAAACTATGTCTGGGTATTGCATGCCTAAGAAAGCCCTATGAAATTAATGGGGTTGCCATAAATTGACAGGTGACTTGAAGGTGTACACACATGTGCACACATACAATCATGGCAATATAATCTAACATCATTTATTTTATTTCATAGAGTTGTTTCACAGTAAGGAGGCAACGGCCAGCATTTTAAATTAGCTTGCCACATTCACTTCTCAGTAAACTGCACTTTGGGAGCAGAAGATGCAGAAGTCTGCTATTCAGAATCAAGATCAGAACAAGATTTTGACACATACCATGAGCTGCTAATACGGAAATTAAAAGTAAAGTTTAAAAAGAACATTAAATAAATTGTAGTGCTAAAATACAATCTAAGGAATATTCCTATATAATGTAAAGACGGTATAAAAGACAGATTTGCACTACTAAAGCTAATTGGTTGTGAACCAGAACTGTGGACCAAAACCAGGGACATTATCACAGAATGCAAAAATACACAATTTGTAGCCAAAAAGAAAGAAAAGCAAAATTTAGTAACAGATGAGCAAGCAAAAGTAAAAAGTGCAACAAGTAGTGCCAGAATACTTGATACAACAGTTCAGCAATTTGAATGCAGGGAGAAAGAAAACTATTATAATAACCAGTGCAAAGAATTAGAAAGCAATGACAACAAAAAAAGGTTGACAAGAAACCTCTTCCACAAGATCTGAGAAATTAACAGGAATTTTAAAGCAAGAGTGGGGATGCTAATAAATAATAGGGGAATAGATTGTTTGACTGGAAAATTAAACAGATGATGGAAGTAATGTACCAAAGAACTATGCAGAAGAGATGAAAGAATGATTCCTTCATGGTAGAACCTTTTGACAAAGAACCTATAATTTTAGAAAGTGAAGTGGCAGCTGCTCTCAAAGCACTTGACAGAATTAAATCACCAGAAACAGATGGCATACCAATAAAGCTGTTTCAAGCTATATTTAGATATGCAGATAACACCACATTACTAGCAGAAAATAGCAAAGCCTTGGAATCAGTACTGATGAAAGTTAAGGAAGAAAGTGCAAAACCAAGAATACAGCTGAATATTAAGGGGAAAAAATGACCACATAATACTTGTATAATTTTAAAGTGGGTGATGAGGACATCAAAATAAAGATTTTCTATAACTTCGTGAAGTAGCTAAAAGACTACAGTTGGCCCTCCGTTTTTGCGGCGGATCCATTGTGGATCTCCCCCCCCCCATGAGAACGGAGACTTGCCTATATTCAAGCCCCATAGGCTTGAATGGGGCACATGCCTACGAGTATGTGCTGAGGGGGTGGGCCCCACTGAAAATAACAGAGGTTGCCCCTCCATGAATATTCAAGACTGCGGCCCTCAAGTCCGTGAGAAAGGAGGGGCAACTCTACAGTCAAGTAATCAGAAGAATATTAAGATTGTGAAGGGCAGCTATGAAGGAACAAGCCAAGATCCTCAAGTGTAAAAGTATATAATTGAACACCAATGTCAGGATCATCCGTCCCATAGTATTTCTGATTTTTATCCATGGACATGAAAACTGGAAGGTAAAGAGCAGGGTATAAATATTCGAAATAAAATAAATTCATTTGAAAAATGCTGCTGGAAGAGATTTCTAGAGGTAACATGGACCATAAAAAAGATGTTTTGCTTTCTCTATAAGAGAGCTTTGGTGCCACAACAAACTACCAATCCCAGGATTACATTGGATGGAGTCATAATAGTTAAAGCAATGTCAAACTGTATTAATTCTGCAGTGTGGCAGAAGCCAAACCTACATTAAGTTGCTCCTCTCATGTGTAGGTAGACTAGATCCATCTTCTCAGGTGTCATTTGATTTTTAAGATTATTTGTGTTTAATCCTTTATTTGTACCCATGTGTTGTTATTGTTAACTGCTCTTGAGTCAGCCCCACCTCATGGTGACCCTGTGGATGACACCCCCTATCCTCCACTGCTCAGCTCAGGTCCTGAAAATTCAGGTCCATGACCTCTCTGATTGAGTCTATCCATCTGGTGTGTGGTCTTCCTCTCTTTCTACTAACTTCAACTTTTCGTAGCTTTGTTTTTTTCTAATGAGTCGTGTCTTCTCATGATATGGCCAAAGTCAGACACCCTCAATTTGACAATCATGGCTTCCAGGGAGATTTCAAGCGTGATCTGTTCTAGGGCCCATTCATTTGCCTTTTTCACCATCTACGGTATCTTCAGCAGTCTTCTCCAGCATTACATCTCAAATGAGTTGATTTTCTTCCTATCCACTTTCTTCACTGTCCAACTATCACATCCATGCATAGTGATGAGGAATACAATGGCTTGGACAATTCTCACTTTGGTGCTCAGTTGTATATCTTTACTCTTTAGAATCTTTTCAGTTCTTTCATAGCTGATCTTCCCATTCCTAGTCTTTTTATTTCTTGGCTGCAGTCTTCATTCTGATCAATATTTGATCAAAGGTATGAGAATTATTTTACTATTTCAATTTCCTCATTGTCTAAGTTGAATTTATGTAGATCCCCCCATGGTCATTATTTTTGTTTTCTTTATGTTTAGCAGAAAGTCTGCCTTTGCACTTTATTCTTTGACCTTCCTTAATAATTGTTCCAAGTTTGTGATTTTTTTAATGCTAGTAGAATGGTGTTGTCCACATATGTTTCCTTCCTCCAATCTTTACTCCTTCTTCTGAATCTAAACCTGTTTTTGCATGATATTTTCAGGATACAGTTTGAACAAATAGATGATGAAATGCAGTGTTGCATGTCCCCTTTGCCAAATGGAAACCATTCTGATTCTTTGTATTCTGTTTTGACAGTACCCACTTGTCCTATATCCATAGCTATTCATAATAATATACTGTACATTTTTTGGGGATCCTGGTGGGCAGAAAAGCAGTTCATAAATATTTCTTCTAAATAAATTCTAATAAAGAGGAACAACTTACAAGTAATTAATTATTTGTAAGCATTACTTCCCAGTTCTGGACATTGAGAGTCTTGCTGGTGGAGTGGTTAAATGCCTGTACTGCAACCATTCACTCACAAACCAAGTTTGTGATCTCAGTACCAGCCAGGGGCTCAGGGTTGACTCAGCCTGGCATCCTTCCGAGGTCACTAAAATGAGTATCCAAATTGTTGGTGGAAATTAACTTCCACATTGGAAACTGTTTAGGGAGTGCTTAAGTGCACTGATAAGCATTATATAAATGTACTTGCCTTTGCTATTACTCTAGAAAAAATCTTGAAATCTTTTTAACTATCTAATATTACTGAGCATCTGGGGAAAAATAGTTTCATCACTCTTGTTTTATGTTAAATATTGTTTTTACATAATTGGTCTTTGAAGGCAGCACCATCAGTATGACAGGCTGTTCATTTTAATGCGTCGCTTCTTGGCAGGCTCCCTGAGGTTTACTGTGCAATCTTTCAAAATCCTTACTACTTTATTGACATAATCATTTGAATCTATATGGCACTTCCACTTTATTACAATTGGAATAATTGTTCTCTAAAGTGTTATTACAGCAAATCTTTCCTTTCCCTCCCAGATCCATGAGTCTTCAAACAAGACACAAGATTAACCCTAAGGGCAACCCTAAACGTGTCTTCTCAAAAGTAACTTGCAGTGGACTCAGTGGTTAAGTATGTACAAAATTGCAGATGAAGTTGTTGGATACCTTCCAGTCATTTCTGACTTATGATGACCCTAAGATGAACCTATCATGGGTTTTTTTTTTTTGGGGGGGGGGAAGATTTATTCAGAGGGGGATTCTGCTGAGCTGAGAGAGTATGACTTGCTCAAGGCCTTCCAGTGGGTTTTGACTGATGGTCTCCAGAGTCATAGTCCAGTGCTCAAACCACTATAGTATGCTGGCTACTTGTGACTGACTATTGAGGAAACGCCCGTAGAAATCAATACCTATTAGTTTGTTTGTTTTAAATTCAGGGTAAACTGCTGTCAGCCTATGAATCTTGGTGCTCCCTTTGTTCTCTTATCCACTTGCTTGAATATATTTGGTGAGTCTTGAATATATTTGGTGAGCATTTTTCATTGTAATAATAATAATAATAAATAATAATAATAATAGGACTTATTTATATACCGCCCAATCACTGGGAATCTGAGTGGTTTACAACAGATAACAATACAATATATTGCTAATCAACTCATTCTTTGAATGTGAATCATTACATAGCCAGAACAGCATCACCCAAACACAAAAGAAAGATTGGCGGAATCTAAATGTTTGCAGAAATGCAGCAAATCTTCAGAAAAAGAAGCTGAAAGAATACAAGGAGAACCAAAATCATCAGAAATTGCTCACAACATGCTCACAGATGGAAAGGGGGATAGAAAGCTGGGAGTATGGATAGGTGGGAGTGTGGAAGAATGAATGGCACTGTTTCAGAAAAAAGGTGTGGATGAAATCCTGAAGTAAATTGCAAGATGCCACATTTTTCTGCATGTCCTACTTCATTTACATGCCAGACTGTAATGCACAATTGTTTTGTCTTTGACCAATGCTAGTAATTTTGCAAAGAGCAACAGGGCTCTCTGCTGTTTCAGCACAGCGGAACAACACAACCAGCCCTCTGGAAACAAGACTCATCAACTTTACAGCTTTAGCTGGGAAAAAAATGAAAGCCATAAAATTGCCGGGAGCTGAGCAGATGTCTTTATCTGATAACAGAGCTTATAACACAAGCATGTATTATAATGGCCTTACTTATTGCCAGGATGTGTGTGTTGTGTCACCAACAATTTGGTTAATAACCAATGTTAATAATATGAGTTCTGCATCCAATTCCACTCTCATCAATTTCGTCCCAAGTGCTGTGTATCTCTACCTGAACCTTTAAAAATCACAGTACTTTTGACGGAGTGGATTGTAATTCTCCAAAATTCACAATACAATAAATCAGTCTTAAAGGTGCCACGTGACTTTTTGTTGTTTTGCTTCAACACAGGCTATCAGACTACCTTGGAAAATGGTTTGTGGCATGTTTCTTTAAAGTTAGATATGTTGCTCTGCATTCCAGAAGACCTTATGAAAATCTCTGTGAGTGGTTTACATTACTCAAAAATAATATTCAGATCTGTAGGTACTTGATTCTAAGCTTTTCATTCTGAAGCTAGAATTTGGCTCTTTTCTGCCAAGAAATTGCAGTCATGAATTAGTACATCAGTCTGTTGCCATGGCAATCATTGAGCCATTACAGTTTTAGGAGATGTACCACTCTGCACATCATAAAATGGAGAAAATGGGATGGGAAATTGAAACCCCTTGCTTTCAAATGGTCAGTGATCAAGAAGAAAATAAAAGACAAGAGCAAGACCTTAGGAAAATGCATCAGTTATCAATGAATGGATATGGGGGTGGGGTGGGGTGATATTACAAAGGACTTTTTGCTCTATCACATGGATTAGTGCTGTTAGAAGGACTAACCTGAGTTTATTGCTATTTTTCACACTCAAGGCTATACTGTTAAATTGTAAGAGACAGAAACCAATATGGAAAATTATAGCTGAGCCCAGTATTTCAATTTTCTTGATGGAACTGGCTACAAATCAAGACAATGAGAATTCTAAATATAATTAAGAATAATAGGCAAAAATCTTTCTGGAAACATTTTCCTAGATTCCTCTTTACAGCTTTGCACCTACCGATCTGAATAATGGAAACCACACATGGAGGTAATAACAACTAATAACCTGTTATTTATCTCTCCTAAGGACAAGCCCACAAATTCATTTTTAATTCTCCTTTAGGTGACAATTTTATATGTGGTGCTCTAGAAACAAAACTCCAAAAGAACACAGGACCCTGCTTTATATTTGGTCAATTCATCTTGGTACTTTATACTGACTGGCTTTCATGCAGGAATATTGCTTAACTACACCTGGCACCAACGTTTGAAACTACCACCTTTTGCCTGCAAAATATATGCTCTATGACAATAATGGCTGTTCCCAAGTGAGGAAGAGATTAAAGAACTAGAACTCCTATTTTCTTTATTGCCTTCTTTCACATCAGTTCAGGAATTGCACAGTGGCTTCAGCTTCACATTGTAGTCTGGTTTTTGTACTCATATTTCCCTCGTATAACAAGATATGATACCATTAGAGGAGCAGTACTGTCTGTGCTATAGCACACATGCAGTTCAGGTTTTCTCCTGGTGCTCTTAGCGATCAAGCCAACTATCTTATGGACAAACCTCATGGAGAGTTAACAGGCTGTATAAAAGGATAGTTTTATAGACACAGGAACTAATATGCCCTGAAACGTCAGGAATAAACTCTTCTAGAACATGGCCACATAGCCTGAAAAACCCACAACAAACTAATATGCTATTATTTGGAAGTGTTCATCTCTTGATTCAGTTCAGCCGAGAGGCTCAGATTTGTAACTCCATTGAGAACTGAACATCTCTAGACACCTTCAGACATTACAAACAACTCACAACAGAGAGTATTACACATCTTGTGAGAATACGTGGAAATTCTATACCTATTTGGAACATAATTTACAGTACTAAAGAAGATATCCATTCTTTGTAATCTATTTCTATTCTAACCACCAAGAATAACTTGGTATCATCAGCAAATTTGGCTAACTCTTTGCACACCCTTAATCCCAGTCCAATACATCTGGAGGGGCATAAGAATGTAGAAAACAGGAACACAGTGCATCATAATAGCTCTGAAAGTAACAGAAATGATGTGAAGGAATAGGATGTGGCATATTCCAGGCTGCATCTACACTGCAGAATTAATGCAGTTTGAGACAGCTGTAACTGCTATGGTTCAATGCTATGGAATTCTGGGATTTGTCATTTTCTGAAATATTTAGCCTTCTCTGTCTGAGAGTTCAGGCATCACAGCAAACCAAAAATCCCAGGTTTCCATAAAATGGAGCCATGACAATTAAAAGCCATATCAAACTACATTAATTTTGCAGTGTGGCACCAGCCCCAGTCAGTTAATGCTTCTGAGCTCAATGGGAGAGTTATATACATGCATAAATATGTTTTGATTGGGCTATATTATACCCACAATGAAATAAAACAAATAAATCCTTGATCTATGTAATTAACACTGTGTTCTTCTCCTAGGTCATTTGTATCATTGCAAGTTAAAGGATCTGATACAGGGAAGCCTGTGTGCACACATTTAAAAGTGTTTCCATATGTAAACATGCCACCAGTTTTGCAGCCAGCAGTTTCATGGGTGAGCTTTCATTGTGTCACAGTGGAAGAATTAGGTATCGGTTGAAATGCCTCCACATGGGAATACTTCTATAGATCCAAGTCCATATTGCTTCTAACTTGTGAAATGAATATTAGATTTAAACTTTTCCCTCCCTGATGGCTAAATCTGAGTAATATTTCCATCAGAAAGATGAGGAAAGAACTAGTCAAAGTCTGCAGAATCTCTCTCCTACATACTCAACATCAAGATCTATAAGAGGCTGCTATGGTCTGAAATATCACCATCCTGTTTCCCTTGGAGACAGCTGCTCCCCTCCCCCACTACATTTATCTAAATTATCTTGATAATATGACAGAGTGATTGCTCACTAATGGTCAGTAACAGTTTTCTTTGTCATTTTCCTAGTCATTACCTCCTCCGAATGAACTCCAGAATAAGCTTCTGAGGCATCGTGACTAGAATATCAAGGGCATCTCTCTCTTTTTCTGTCTTTCATTCTTTCTTTCTACAGGAGACAGTTGTGATTAAACTGGTATAGCCAGACACTAGATTTTGGGCCATTTTCATGTACAAAATATGATTCTTTTCCATTAAAGAGCCTGATGAATCTAGGGACATTTTACTCTTTAAACAGAGGAGAAGCAATATTTATTCTACCCAGCTGTCTTCTGTTTTCCTGCTAACACACAACACACAACAGCTCTGCAGTCTTGCTGGGAGAGTGATGCCACTGCTGCTGGTATTTACTGGGGTTTATGGTCTAGACAGCTGCAATTTCTTTTCTTTGTTTGATTTGGACGCTTGAGTTCGTTTGCCCTTTTCCTGTGCTATGGAGAATCACTGATTACACAGGCAGACTAATTTTCCCTGCTGGGTGTTTGAAAAATTCTTGGCTGAAAATTGGCACATGGACAACTCTTAGCAGTTCAGAGATTAGAGCTTTCCTAGATTTTGGGGCCTGAGCCACATTTTTGAAGGTTTGGTTCACAATTTCATTGTGTTTTCAGAGCATGGAAGCAATTGCCTTTTTGACAGTGCAACTCTATGTCACCATTTCAATTATAATAAAATTACAAGCAATAAACTTTGAATAGACATAGGGTTGGCAGATTCCCTTACTATAAGGGCTGTCCCTTTTTTTGAAGGTTTGTAAACCTTTTTATATAGACTGAATGAGATACCAAAATATATATATATATATGCATTTTTGGCTGAGGGCCTTTCATAAAGGCAGAAATGTGTGCATCATGTCATTTATGAATGTGGACAATGTTAATTTTACAGAAAAATAGATGGCTAGGTTAACTGAAATCAATACTTGATATTTGAGTAGAATGCAAGTTTGTTAAATAGTTACTTCCTGATTTATCAGCCATGCATGTCATGTATTTTGACTGTCCCATATTGTTGTTTTGAAAACCGGGTGACAGTAGATACACATTTACCATATTGAAATGGCACACTGGTTTTTTTGTTTTAATTTGTGATGGTCATCTAGTGAGAGAGGCCCAACATGAAAGCTTTCTTACTAGTGATCTCCATTAATCAAACATACTAGCTTCCAAACTGTCATGAGATGTTGGTCTTAAAGAATCATGAGATAAAACTCCCGGCGATGACTCTCTTGAGGTTAAACATGTATGCAGTTAAGCAAGAAAGGGTTCTAGGGTACCCTTAAAACTGATTCAGTGTAGCATGATCTTTCATGGATTATGGCTTTACTCCTTTGAACATAGAAAATTAAAGATTCTGATTTCAGTGAGAACTATATACCTATGACAATGTAAAACTGTGCCAAAATGTTGAGATAACAACTGTTCTCCAAAACTGTGATGGATTTACAGGGAAAAATATTTGGCAGGTTTTTGACAGCTATTTATACAGGAAGCCATTCCAAACATTACATCTGGGAGAAATGAAGCCAGTTTCAATGGAACCTCTGTGGAAGGTGGAAGCTTGGTCTTCTGCCTCATTCAATGGACGGTTGAGAACTTGATTACCTGAGTCTTATTGCTACTCTTTTATCATGAAGATGCTGGGGAAACCACACAATGAACATGTCATTCCTCCCTGTTTCCATTGTACACAACTGCAATTAACTACAGCCGTCTATTTTTTTTACTATAATTCCCATTAGCTCCACCACTCATGGTGAGGGATTGTGGGAATTGTAGTCCAAAAAACTGGCAAAGGCCATGTTGCCAATCCCAGGCTCAGAAAATAAGAAACATTTGCCAGTAGCTGGTGTAGTAATATTTTAAAATTATGCTCATTTGGAAATAAAGTAATTTGATAGAAGATGAATTTTCAAGTGAACCTGGGATAAAATAAATCTACTCTCCATCTAGGAGTATTCTAATAATAGCATAACATCCAGGGTCCTAATCTATATACTTAGCATAGCAATCAATCTAACTCCAAAACCATGAAGCCCAAATTCAGTACTGTGAAACTGTTTTTTATGCTTGGATAAAGAAGATGCTCCTCCAATAGATGTGTAATTGAGCCCAGAAAGGGAACAATTTAGCATAAAAGGATAGTCGTGTAGATGTGTTGGTTCATCATTGCCATCTGCTTCCATTTACTGTCAAAATTCCTATTTAAAAGTATAGAGAACAGCTAAAAATATTGGAGGCCTCTTGAATGATTTGTGTACAATCCCTCAAATTGTGCTGCATTACAGTATGCCTTTTTCATGTCCATACATTTTCCTGGTCTTTCACAGATCAAACCCAGATAATGATGATGGACTGTTTTGGACTACAATACCTGCCCTCACAGTTGGGAGATTCTGAGAGCTATAATCCAAAGAGTAACTTTTCAAAGGTCTGCCTTTACTGTCATTTATTGCTTTACTGTATTACTACAGGAATCCCCCATCAGTTGACTCATGTCTGTTTGCTGCTTACTCAAAACAGTGAAATACAGGCAGGATTCTAGTTTCAAAATAAAGCTGAAAATATACAAGATAATTTACTGCCATAAGCTTTAATAAAAGTTTTTTTTAAATAGAAATATGAATTTTAACAACTTTCTAGCACTGCTAAGCATTTCAAATACAAATCGCATGTAATTTTCTTGACAGGTCCACATAAATGTCCACAAAATCTGTCTGATCAATAATTGGAGAAAAAGGGGTAAATATGTGTTCATTTTGGACACTTTCTGGGGGGGGGGGAACAGTAATGCTGCACATATGATTATCTGGAAAAGGTATATAAACCTATTTTGGAATCCATATAATACTGAAGAATAACCTACCTGTCAGCCCACAGCAGATCGTGGCTTTCATGTCAGTGGAACAGAGAATCTTTTCTGGGTTTTCATCCACACTATAAGGGAGTTCTCTATTGTGCTGAACTCTATCCCCAGAATAAGTTCTGTACCTTGGTACATAGAGATCATGTAGCACCTTTGAGACTAACTGAAAGAAAGAAATTGGCAGCATGAACTTTCATAGACTTCTGTCTACTTCCTCAGATGCATTTGGTGGAGTGGAAGCCAGGGAGAGACATATACAGTATATGCCATTGGTATGTGAAAATATCAACTCAAATTCTCACCAATGGCAAATATATGTCTGTGCCTGGCTTCCACTCCACCAAATGCATCTGAGGAAGTAGACTGAAGTCTACAAAAGCTTCTGCTGCCAATTTCTTTATTTCAGTTAGTCTCAACAGTGCTACAAGGTCTCTCTACATACTGATTGCATGGACTAACATGGCTATATCTTTGCATTCTGTACCTTGGGTAACTCTTTCAAAGTTCACTAAAACCCAGAGCAGATTCTCCACCATATTGGAGAATCCTAACATTAAAGGCACCTGCAATTGCTACATTCCGCTATCACATTGAAAGCAGTTGATTAACCACAGCAGACAAAGAAAATAGTGAAAGTGTTCTTTTCCAGTCCCTGCTCTTCCAGTCCCAGGGGAATAGGGTAAGTGTCTCTTTAGCTCCAACCTAATTCTCAACCCATCTCCTTTTGGTTGTTGTTGTGTTCCTTCAAGTTGTTTCCAATTTATGGCAACAGTAAGGTGAACCTATCACAGGGTTTACTGATGCTGAGAGTGTGTAAATGGCAGGTGCTGGCCATTCTAGGGAGGGATTTGGAGAGCTGTAGCTAAAATAACTACTTCCTTCTGGAATTTCACTAGAATTTGGATGCCAGTTCCTAGAAGAGGCTGCTGGTGCAGTCGAATGCATAAGATCAGTGACTATTTCTAAGATCTGGGCTAAATGTGTTCTTAATGTATCCTCTGGCACCACATGTTGCTGTTTATACATTTAAACAGGTGCCACCAAGTCAGCATGGTGTAGTGTTTTGAGCACTGACCATGACTATGGAGAACACGGTTCGAATCCCTGCTCAGCCATGGAAACCCATTGGGTGATCTTGGGAAAATCACATTCAGCCTCAGAGGAAGGCAAAGGCAATCCCCCTCTGAACAAAGCTTGCCAAGAAAACCCCATGATAAGCTCACCTTAGGGTCAGCATAAGTCAGAAATGACTTGAAGGTGCACAACAACAATAATTAAATCAAAACTGGGTATGAATCAGATATATACCTAAATCCAACTGTCATTTCCACCAAAACAGACTCTCTGATTCGATTGGTAATTTCCAAATCAACGCTTATATAAGCTCCATTGATTCAATAGGTCTTCTCTAGTTGGAACTAGAATTTAAGTCAGTGGCCACCTCATCCATAGTCTTGAAAAGGTGCCTAACTTTTTTATTTTATTAATTTGCAAGAAAAAAATGTTCTCACATGACACCAGCCTGCCAAAAAAGGAACTGCTCCATGACAAATTTTGCTTCAGTGCTGTAGGCTGCTAGTCAAGATAATTTTCACTTTTGATCAGTATTTCAAGCACTTTGGAGTAACACATAAACAACCACATAAATGGACAATAAATATATCAGGGGACCATGTTAAAAATGAGCAAGGCCTTTTTGCTGATAAGGGCTGCCAGGCAAATATAAAACATTTGACCTTTTCTCTGCAAGCAAAGATTAAAAAACGGAGAGTTCAATGATGTCTAGCTGAATTTGGCAAAGAACTACAAAAGAAAAACAAGTATCTGACATGATAGTTGAACCCCTTTGTTTCCCTGTCAACAACTCTCTTCTCTGGATATATAACAGTATACATAAGACATTGGGTGGATGGTCATAAAACTACTTTTCTGGCAGCTACTTACCTTGCGGATTCAAGCAATCATATGAAGACTGACTCTCCCAGGAGAGCACATGAACTGATTCTGAATGGCCTTATACCTCTGCCATAGGAAGCTGTTAAAGGTGGGGAGGTTGCACTGTACTCCCAAAGGAGTATGGAGGAGCATGGTCCAACTGCATTTCCCACAGCTTTTTTGGTCTATAGGGGAATAGGGGTAGGGTTTCCATATCACTGATTTGGCTGGATTTTACCTGCACTCTTGGCATGCCACCCAGTGCCCATTTGGACACTTGAGTCCCAAACTTTCATAATTTAAAGAGTAATCCTCTAGGCCTTGAAGAAGCTGAAATATGGGACATAATGTGGATACACTCTTCTGTGAAATTGTTCTGTGAGCAGCAAGTCCACCCCTGCCTTGCAGGCACAAAGGAAGTAAGGGTAAGCCACACAGGCAGTGAAGGGATGAATTGCTAGGGTACAAGGTGAGGAAAGGGAGGGAGCAAGAGTGACCAGTGCAATGCAAACAGCAAGAAAAGAACACATTACTAGGGTGTGAGCAGAGGAGTGAGTGATGTGAGGAGCAGACTGCAAACAACAAGGGAGAGATGCAATGCGAGGGTGTCAGGTGAGACAAGGGAGAGAATATAAGGAAAGTGGAATTAAGCAGCATGAAAGGCAAGGGATTAGTATACAAGCTAAATTGACTGCAACATTAAATTCACAAGGTAAATTCTGTGACAAAAGCAGTGATTTGAACTTAGGTCACCATGTTCCAAGTCCAGTGCTTGAAACACTACTCTATTCTTCCAGAGCAGTGGTAACTGTACCAAATGGCATGAAGGCCAAAACATAGTGGGGAAAGAAATCCAATCATGAATGTGTTGAATTTGCATAACCGAAATTATTTATTTCTTAAAATATTTATTTGTTGTTAACTGCCCTTGAGTTGACCTCTACTCATGGTGACCCTTTGGATGAGATGTCTCCAAGACCCTGTCTTCAACTTCTCTGCTCAGGTCCAGCAGGTTCAGGCCCATATCCTCCCTGACTATCCATCTAGCATGTGCTCTTCCTCTCTTTCAACTACCTTCTACCTTTCCTAGCATCATTGTCTTTACAATGATGTTAGTACAGTTTAGTTGTCTAGGGCCCAGTCCAGACAGGCCGAAAAGGATGCCCTCATCATGGGTGCCTTGAGGTGGGGCTTCTAGATGCCCCTCACACGTGATGAGAGTGTCAAAATGGTGGTGCCCTTTACAGATGGGCGCCACACTGCGATGTCGTAATGGCATCGCAAGAAGAACCCGCTTTTTGTGGGTTCTTTTTGGTCCGCTGGGAAGCCCCAAGGTCTGGTGGCTGCGGCTTCCCCGCAGACCAAAACTAGGCGCCGGGAGACCGTCCTTTTTGGATGGTCTGTCCCACGCCTAGGATTCCTGAGAGAATTCGGTCTTGATCTGTTCATGAACTCATAATACTTTTCTCCAACACCACATCTCAGATGAGTTGATTTTCTTCCTATCAGGTTTTCCCCCCAACAGAATATGACCTGGAAGCTGACTGTTGATAAAAAGTTCACTCTTGAGACTACAATAGACTGTTTCACCCACAACATGGCAAAATAACCTGCCAGGGGATGTTTGTGAGCACCAGGGCATTTTTTTTTCCAGAAAAAAGGTGGGGATAGGACCCACAAAATGGCCCTGAGACTAAATACAGGCCTCACATTCCCCACCTCCACTCTAGGCTTTCAGATAGCTTGGCACTTGGTGGACAACATTTTGCTGTTCAGTGTTTTCTGACATTCTCTTCTCTAGGGATGATGTAAAATCCATGTTTGGTGTTTGCTGAAATTAGATTTTTTTTGGTTTGCAGAATTAGTTTCTGTAATAGGGCTGAGGAACCTGTAGCTTGTTTGGTGTTGTTGGACTCCAACTCCCATGAGCTCAAAACGACTTGGCTAATGGTGAATGATGATGGAAGTTGTGGATGCTGGAGAGTCTACTTCAAGAATGGTGAAATGAATTGTGGAAATTATCGCATGGACAAATAACCCAATTGCTCCCTAAGGGGATGCAGCTTTGGTAAGGAATGCAGGTGGGTATTATCAGTCATAATTTGCCACCGATTCCACCAGGTGGTTGCATCCCAGGTCCCAGGCGCACTTCGGAGGCTGCTTTCCAAAGCTGGAAGCTTCCTGTTTTTGAAAAGCAGCCCCTGAAGTGAGCCTGGGACCCAGGATGTAGCTGCCCAGCGGAATCGGCAACAAATCACAAGTGATAATATCTGCCTGCATCCTGCACCTTGGCTGCATCCCATTAGGGAGTAGTCAGGTTATTTGTCCATGTGATAATCTCCTGTGTGTGTACTTATAGAAGCTGGACAGCCACCTGCTGGGGTTGCTCTAGCTGGAGATCTTGCATTGAGCATAGGGTTGAACCTGATGGCCCATAGGGCCCCTTCGAACTCTATGGTTCTATGATCAGAGGGTGGTCAAAAGGATGCAGCTAGGCACCAAGAGGTGAATTTTATTAGTGAGGAACTACACACAAGCCAGGAGTGGCTGGAGCACTTTGCTTTTCCCTGTGCCTACTGGGAAGGGCCTCCTTTTATTATCTCTCTCCTGCTGAATTAACTGAATGCAAAGTACATGTCTATTCTGAACTCTGTTTGCTACAATTGGAGTAGGCTAAAGGTAAATTCAGCCTTTAAAGGTAAAAAAAATTGTTTTTACCTTTATAGGCCAGTCCTATAAACATTTACTCAAATGTAAGTCCCATCTGGTTCAATGGGGATCATGTCCCAATAAGTGTGGTCAAGGCTGCAACCAATCAATTGAATTCTGAGCGTTACATGAAGCATGTCTGCTCAGAAGTAAGGGCCCATACAGAAAGCCAAAATAAAGCTGCTTTGGACCACTTTGGAGATATGCTGTTTAAATGATGCATGCGTCCTAAGAGGCCAGAAGCTGTGCCAAAGCTGTGGTCCAGTCCTTAGGACTGGAGCATGGCTTTGGCATGACTTCTGGCCTCTTAGGACACATGCATCATTTAAACAGCATACCTCCATAGCGACCTGAAGAGGCTTTATTTTGGCCTATCAGTACAGGCCCTAAGTCCGATAGAATTCAGCTGGGCTTAGTCTCACCATAGGATCATTCAATTGCAAATCCTAAATATATATTTGTTTATGCCTCTTTTCCACAGACGCCCATTTCAGACTTTCACCTGAGCTGCCTGTTTTCCTCTGTTCAGTCAACACGTTCTTTGCGTGAGCTTCTGAGTTAATGATATCCGGCTCATGGCTCCAGCTGGCTAACCAGCTTCATGAGGAGTCCTTGAATAACCTGAGGCAATGTTGACAAAGACCCATTCTTGCACATTTTTCCAGCTAGACGCTGTTGTAATTTATTAAAACAAAGAGTTGCAAGATGAAAAACACTTAGCTGGCCCAGAAGCTGAACTTATAGAGCTGTATGGGACTGGACTGACTCTGAGGATTCAGTCAGCAGTAAAGTGTGGAGGGAATCACTCTACACACACTCAGAGAGACCCTTTCATGTTCCTTTACATATTAAGAATTCCATTGAAAATGAGGTAGACTGTTTCGGGTCCCACCAAAAGGATCTGTATTCTGCTATATACACTCACTCTAGCCTTGTTCCTTATCAGAGGTGATTTTCTGTGTGTGTGTGTGTGTGTGTGTGTGTGTGTATTGTTATGTAAGTAGTCGCAGGACTATACAGACTGGTGGGTGTTAACTCTTTCTTTACCTGTATGTAGAGACAATGCTCCTTAAGGAAAGTGGGGTGGTGGTGGCTGTGGTGGATTGAAGCCCAGTCTTCCCACCTAGGACCATAGCACTGATCTCCCAAGCAAACAAAATCATGCTCAATATTTTGCAACATGACTCCAACCATACATGGAGAGAGAAATCCCAGGTTCAAGCAAGGTTCAGGTGGTGTAGATTGTAAATCAGGAGGGAAGATAAAGCCCTCCATTTGGAAACATCTCCAACAGCTCTGCATTTTGTTTGAACAGCCAGGATATAGTAAGTATGGGGAAATAACATTTTCAAATAATTTAGAATATTCCTTCAAGCTTTAAACATATACATTCATGTTTTCTACAGGAATTATTATAAGCTTGATTTATCCTACTTACTTATACTGGAAGACCCTCTGGCAATAGGATAATTGTTTTGCTGCTATTATAGGTACATTTGTCTGATTATTATTTTACAATATGGTGTGTCTATATGTAAATTATATACTAACTCTACTATAGTCCCATTTTTTAGCTTTGCTTACCACTGAGAAAGACTCTTGTCGAAAAGTGTTTCGATATTTTGATACTTTTCACTTTTAATGCATTTTGGAAGTTTATATACTCCTGGCTTTTTATGCATTTTGGCACAGTGTATTGCCCTATTTGTATGCTGCTTATTTTGATGTAAGGGAATTCTTTGTTATTGCATCATCAGAATATTTTAGACATTAAAACTATTTTTTGTTGTACTGTGCGAACACATCTTTCCTAGACCTTTCTGTTTGTTATTCTACATACTGATTCTACAGACTAACATGGGCGCGTTACAGACACACCTATAGTGCATGTTAGGGTTAGGAAAGGGCGTGCTAGGGTTAGAAAGGGGCGTCACTTCCTGACACCCCTCAACCCTAGTATGGACTGAGTCTGTACAAAATGGCAGCGCCCGTCCACATGGGTGCCGCCATCTTGATGTCACGGCCGTATAGCGTCTGGACGTCGCAACCCGGAAATGACGCTGTGAGTGCGCGACTAGCACCTCGTGGCGTCACTTCTTGGGTGCAAAAAGAAGCGCCATTTTGGAGCTTCTTTTCGGCTGCGCCCGGAATCACGCGGTTTGGCCTCTGCGATTCCCGGACGCAGCAACCGGCGCTGCCGGCAGACCGCCGCTTTTAGGCAGTCTGTAACGGGCCACAGCTATATCTTTGAATTATTTCTTTACTGGTTACTCACATTGCAGAGGAAGCACTTACTTTAGCTTCTTTAAAAGTGTAAACAGTAGCTTTGGTGAAAGGTTGGGCAGGAAAATTGAAAGAAAGAAAAGAGCAAAACTGAGATTGGAGAACCTCAATCCTTGGGACTTAATCTGTTCCCCTAGACTCCCCAGATGGTCATGTCCCCCTAGTATTTGGTCTTTTCTCAACTTTTCTATGGGTTTTGTCCCCTTTCTAAAAAGTTGAAATGCCTCTCCTAAGGCCTAATTTCTGGAGAGTAATAGTTTTAAACAAAAATATGCCAATGATTTCCCCTTCATTTCTTCTCACCACTAGAAGACAGCCCTGGGAACTTTTCTGAGCTCTTACTGGGCCCCTAGACTAAAAGAATTTTCTCACTCTTGAACTCAACCCCTACCTTCCTGCCCAGCCATCCTCCCAAAGCTGCTTATGTTTCCCGTATTTACGTAACAAATTCATGCACATTAATTAGTTACACCTAGTCTGACCCTAGAAGTTGTGTTGTTCTTTACTGGAAGTTCTGGAAGTTGTGCTGCTCTTTGCTGTCCATAGGACTTCATTGTTTTTGTTACAGCAGACTAACACATGCTATCTTTTAAGAGCTATGAACCATTTCATCAGATTCTAACAGTTATTTATATATGTTGTTGTTTGCTGTTGTGTGCTTTCAAGTCATTTCTGACTTATGATGACCCTACAGCAAACCTATCATAGGGTTTTCTTGGCACGTTCCTTCGGGGGTTGCCATTGTCATCCTTTCAGGCCTGAGAGAGTATGACTTGCCCGAGGCCATCCAGTGAAGTTCCATGGCTGAGCAAGGTTTCCACAGTGAGTGCCATGCTCAAATCATGGCATCACACAGTCATGATTGTCTTGTGAACATAAATGTTTGGATTCTGTTAACAAACAGAACTTTCTTTTTCATCCTCTTTGTTGTCAGACGAGGCACAGCCCATAACGAATGACTCTTTCTCATAGCCTGTATTTAGGCAGGATGTTTTTCCATAAACAAGAGGTGCAAAATTATTGCACGCACACACTTCTAGGCTATGTCAGGCAACCCTTTAGTTACAAATGCATTACTAAAGATTTAATTTGATAGGTCCAGATGATCCCACAAAGCAAACCTATGAGACAAATGCTCAAATATAACCAGGAACACTGATCCCAGGGACAATAGAAAAGTAAAAGTAGAACTTGGGAAATATACAGAGGGAGGAAAGTATGTTTCTAAAATTCCTCAGTCAGCATGACCACTGTCATGACCTGAAGCTACACGAGGATGATGTGGAGTGGAAGAAGGCTGCATCTGTAATGCAAAAATAACCCAGTTTGACACTGCTTTAACTACCATGGCTCAGTACTAGGGAATTATGTGAATTATTGGCCTGTTACAGACAGCCAAAATAAAGCTGCTTCGAGTCACAGTGGAGGTATGGTGTTTCAATGATGCATGCGTCCTAAGAGTCCAGAAGCCACACCAAAGCCACGCTCCAGGGCTGGAGCATGGCTTTGGTGTGACTTCTGGACTCTTAGGACGCATGCATCATTGAAACACCATACCTCCACTGTGACTCGAAGCAGCTTTATTTTGGCTGTCTGTAACAGGCCATAGTTTTGTTTTAGCCTCCTCTGGCAGAGAGCTCTGGTACTGCAAATGACAATTCCCAGAATTTCACAGCATTGAGCCATGGCAGTTAAAGTGGCATCAAACTGGATTATTTCTGCAGTGCAGATGCAGCCAAAGAGAAAGACTCAAAGAAGAACACTGGATAGCAGGTTTGAATCAAGTAAAGTCACCCCTGCAGGTCCGTGGACTTGAAATGTGTGGACTTAGATATCTGTGGAGGGGCGACTGCTATTAACATTAAAGCCCCTTACATGCAAGCACCCCATTCAAGCCTATGGGGTTTGAATATGCATGATATTTCAAACTTGTGCAGGGTGTGTGTGTGTCTGGAACGGATCCCCCACAAGTTCAAAGAGGCGACTGTACTTTCACTGTTACTAAGTTAAACGGTTCAATGGTCTGACTCTTTAAAAGGCAGCTCGATAACATGATAGCAGGCAGTTCATTCCTTGGATAACTTGGAAATGCCATTACAGTACTTTGGATTGCTCCTCACAAACCCTCCAACCTCAGGAATTTTGGGGTCTGTAATACAAAAAAGTAATATTTTCAAATTCTGAATTTGGTCTCTCTCGCACATGAAAAAACAGTTATGCCAGTTAGATATTTTGTGGGGTTTTTTTTAAGTTAAAGGCCAGGAGGGGGAAGCTTTGAAGTGTATTAAAAATTTGCAGCAACTTTTCTCCATTTGAGTGCAAAAATTAAACTGTGTCCAGATATCCTCTTTATTAGGATATCAAAAAGTTGCAAAATAAACAAAATTCTTCTTCAGGAAAGATATTATGTGAAATTTTTAAAAATCAATATGGCATGATTATATTTGGGGGAGGGAAGGGGGGGGGGCAGAGTAGTACAAAAGCCTGAGTGGGAGCATAGGTCTAGTTTCAGAAATGCATAACACATAATCCTAGAAGCAAAATAGAAAATCTTTCCTTGCTCGTGAGACTAAGTATAGGAGATAGGAAAATTAAATGCCTCTGTGAGGAAGCTTATATTACAGATTTGTTCCGGGGCTACCCAAACAATGATTCAGATGTCAATCGGTGTTGATGGGCTCCCTTCCAATCCAATCCAAAAAAAAACCTCTTGCATAATCAATAATAAGCTTTAACTTTATCTGGCTAAGACTGATTTGCTATTGATTAGTATAAAAGAAGACACAAGTGTGGCGAGATGAGCTATTCTTGTTTGTGCTTTGAGAGGTCTGAGTCGACCCCTTGGCTGCTGACTTCCTAAGGGTCTGGCTTGCTTTTTATACATTTGCATTCCTCATACTGGGCTGTTGTGCTAAATCCTTAAGAAAGGGTTGGCTTCCTGCCATTTTGAACGTGTAACCAGAGAGAATGGGTCTCTGTATGTTGTGCTAAAGATACTCCCGTGATCTTATTAGGTTTTAAGACCTGGTTGCTCGGCCAATTAAGGTCAGCTTGAAGGAACTGGCAAAACCATTGCTGAGCATTCCTTGAAGCATTCCTAAGAAAACCTTATGAAATTCTGAGAGTCACCATAGGTTGACAGGCAACTTGAAGGCACATACACACACATATATATATACACACACATTATCTCTAGTCACACTGAAACCACCCAGAAACTGGCTAGAGAGAGAGTGTGTTAAGATGATATGGAAGGGCCTGTGTTCTCAATGATGAATACCACCAGATCAAAATGGAAATGCAAGGAGTCTAACAAGTTTATCAGTCTGCCATCCTGAATCAAAAAGTTAATTGGAAAGTTACTATAAAAAAAAACATGTTAAAGATATAATCCTAAATCCTTTTAGTGGCTATTTAATGTTATTGTTGCCATTTTTACATTGCAGGCTTGTACTTCTAATTCTGAAAAGTAACTAAACATAGTTTTTTGGTTTTTGAACCAAACCTGTGGCCTTCACACTTTATTTCCACATCAACCCCCACAACACAGTAGGAGTCAGCAGCACATGGCAGTACTTGTACCACAAGATATCCCACCTCAAACAGTTCTGTCACAGAGTTTTCTTGGCAAGATTTATTCAAAGAGGGTTTCTCTTCCTCTAAGGCCGAGGGAGTGTGATTTGCCCCAGGTCACACAGTGGGACTCCATGGTAAACCTGAGTCACTTGGAGTCCTAGTCCAATATTCAGTCTACTGCAGCCCACTGTCTATCTCCCTTCTAAAGCTAACGTGTCTTAATTCCCAGTTCAGGAGTAAGGCCCCCAGCCATCTGGGGAAGTTATTGTTCAACACACCTATAAACCACCAGGCTATGGAAGCTTGGCTTAAAGTAATGAAATTGGCTACGTCGCTGTGTATTTATTCCATGCACTGAACTTTTCTATTGTCATCTTTTCCCACTTCAGCAAATTTTCTCTGCTCAGCAAGAGCTAAGGTTGGAAATCAGTGTCAGAATCATTAACAGGAATGTCAAAAGATGAAAGAAACCCTGTTCCAAGATGTTTTTAAAATCAATAAGCTCAAAATTCTTCTAATATAGATATTTTTGGCTTTATATTTGTCTTCCAATGCTAAAAACATTTGCTCTTAAAAACATGGTTTTAGTGGTTACAGTACAACAGTTCTCAAGTACTACAAGAGATAACAGAGTTGTTGGATATTAGCCACCTACAACCAGACACAACCAAAGCTTGGAATTGCTAGCTAAAAAACAATGCTGGCCATATAGCAAAGTACAATAACATCCAAAATCCACAAGAGTCATTTCTTTATTGGATGAATGAAAATGCACAAAAAACAGCTTTTGAAGCTTCACTTCATCAGGCAAAAGTGTTAAAAATAATAAAGGAGATTTTTTTTTTAAAAAAGTGGGTTATGTTAGTAACAGGCTTGCATTTTGTAAAGATGTTGTGTTGAGATGGTGGAGGGATCTCTTTGCAGGCTGGCCTTCGTCTTTCTGGCCATGTGGCACTGAGAACAAAGCATCCCAGAGTCCAAAATTTGAATTCCATTAGCAAAACAAAAAGGTGCTTTCTTTGAGATCCAAGATGTCTCAATTCTTCGTGACTCACATATGCCTCTGTTAGGCAGAGAACATTGAATCGCTCAAGAGAAGCCTCCATGCTTTTGTATTAGGCAACCTTTAAGTGCTGTTTTGGTAAAACATGCCAAACATATAGTCCCCATTTAAATTATTTTGAGACCTGGAGCAGGAAATCCCACTGGCACCTCTCTGCCTCTCTCAGTAAAAACACAAGACCAATAAATTAAATAATTACCAATTTGCTCCTCTTCTATGTGATCCATTTTGTTAGGGCTGGCCTTGGGATATAACTATGGATAGACTGGATATCAAATACTGGGTTACCAAAGCAAGGAGAGGCTGTATAGATGTAAAAATGGCACATGTTGTTCGGAGTGCTGAAAGAACCCAGGTCAGCCTTCCCTAGTCTTCGAGGGATTTTTAAACCCAAACTCTGGAGCACACCAGGGTGGGGAAGGCTGGCTTGAAGGAAAGGCTTTTTAGCATTTGGTATCTGATTATTTTGGGTATAGGTTGGACCTCTTTAGGCTGAAGGATCTGCTGACCGTAAACAGACAACTTCATTGGGATACCTACTCTTGGGTTTGTTGAAAGCCTGACGCACTGGTAACTATTATTATTATTATTAACCTTTATTTATGAAGCGCTGTAAATTTACACAGCGCTGTACATGCAATCCTTTTAGTTAGACGGTTCCCTAACATAGGGAAGTAAGGTGCTGAAGACCTTATAATGCAGATATTTGGAACCAACTTTGTAACTTACTTTTAAACACACACACACACACAATACAATCCATTTTCAAGGGCTCAGGTGCAAGTTTAATATGCTCAGTAAGGAAAACAAATCATGTCCATTTGTGAATTGTAATGACAGGTGTGTCCAATCATTCAAACAATTCCCTTCACCTCCACTGATTGTCTTTTTTATGCCCCAAACCCAAGAGATCTACTGTCAATATTCACTCAGAGATATGCTGACAGAACTCAGCCGGACCAACAATCTGACTCAATGTGAGTTCTACACTTTACCTTTGTTTTTGAAATCTTCTGAATGTCTGCTGCTTAGTTCTTTGGCCCTCTTATTGTTATTGTGTACCTTCTGGTCATTTCTGACTTATAATGGGGTTTTCTTGGTGGAACTTGTTCAAAGGGGCTTTGCTACTGCCATCCTCTGTGGGAGAGAGATTGTAACTTGCCCAAGATCACCCAGTGGGTTTCCATGGCTGAGCATGGATTTGAACCCTGCTCTCTCAGTGTCTTAGTCCAGGACTTGTGGTCCAAATTCCAATGTCTATAACAGGGATGGGAAAAGTACAGCCCATGGACAGCATGTGCCTCCCCATTATAGTTTTTGTTGTCCCACAGGATCAAAGAAAAATCCAAATGTGCCCCTACACCTTTTCTAGGGAACTTGTGGGGTCTATTTGTCATTTTGGGGGCACCCCAGGCCATTTAACATTATACAGTGAGTACTCTTGTTCAGCATATTCCATTCCTCCACCTTAGCAACAGTCAGTCAGCATCCTGCGGTCATTGAACATGTTTAGTCCTCATTAGATTCTTTTTTTCCAGAAGATTTTAATTTTTGTTGACTGTAACTCTACATGGGAGATTCCCTCAAGCCTGCCAATGCCTCATATCTTGGCAGGGATGGTACACAGATTAACATGGGAATCACTCCTCCTTGCCCAGGATCACACAGTGTGAGTGTGTGTGTGTGTGTGCGTGCGTGTGTGTGTACACACCCACTCTCTTCCAGGTCAGCACTCTCTGAAGATGCCAGCCACAGACAGATGCTGGTGAAATGTCAGGAATTAACTCTTCTAGAACATGGCCACATAGCCCGAAAAAACCCACAGAATACTAGGGATGGTACTGTTTCATCTGGATAAGCAACAGCATTCACCCCTGAACACTAGAGGCTGGACAGGAATCTGCCAGAGGAAGAGGTTTTCTCTGTTAGTGCCACCTCCTGTCCTTCCCAGAGAGGCTCACCCAGCCTCTACACTGTGGTCTTTCCAGAGCCAAGCGAACAACCTCCTTTTTATTCTGAGGCATTTTAATGACTGTACACTGTTCTACATTTGATTTAGTTTCCTACACTGGTAGGATGCATCTACACTTCAGAAATAATGCAGTTTGACACCACTTTAACTGCTGTAGCCTGGGATTTGTAGATTTACAAGGTCTTTTGCCTTCTCTGACAAAGAATGCTGGTGCCTCACAAAACTAGGACACCCAGTATTCTATAGGATTGTGTCATGGCAGTTAAAGTGGTGACAATTTCCATTATTTCTATCATGTAGATTCTTGTGGTTGTGTGTTGGTTTTTACTCTGATTTAGTCACTGTTTATAGCTTTGCTGTTGTATATTTAAGTATACTTTTTGCAGATTGTATTATACCATTTGGATTATTTGCTTATAATTAAAATACAGACACTGGAATGAATAAGGCTAAACTAAGGGTAAATGATGGGAATGTGAATCCAGTCCCAAATTAGCTGATACTTCTGGAATGCCTGATATTGCTTTAGACAACTCTTCTCCTCATGCCCCTGGGGCTTGCCTGGCTGTTATATTTCGTTCCTACCCAAATCATTGTGAACACAGTTGTTTACAGAACATTAACTTTCCATGTTTTCTGTTAGAGACAATAGCAATACTGAGGTATGAAGTCTTTGAAAAGTGGTGTAGAGAGAACAACTATATTACATAGGCTGTACCTCTAACACCACAGGATGTCACTGTTGTACCATTGCTTCAAACCTGCTTTGTCAGGTTGTCATACTGAGAATAGCAGCAAAACACATTTTCTAGCAAAAGACCTAATTCAAGGTTTGCTTTCTTGCCATCTTGCTGGCTGTGCACAGCCAATTCTTTATTTAGAATCTATTTGTAACCTATTTGCAGATACAGCCCTGTCATTTCCCATCTCCAATGTTTCCTCCAAAGCTCACAGACCAGGATGAGAGGTTGCTGATAAAATCTGATTCTCTTCCTTGCATCTACTGCTTCTTTTCCCTTACAATTTTTAGAGTGACAACTGAAGGCACAATATATTGCCCGTCACATCAGAAAGTGCAAGAACAGTCTCCTGCAGAATGACAAACCAGGCCTGAACAGCATTTTGTATCTATAGATGGATTTTTCTTTTCACTTCAAACAAATCATTGTGGTATAGTGGTTAGAACACTGGACTGAGAGATACAGAATCCAGTCCCGATTGAGCCATGAAACTTACTCAGGGTGACCAGATGTCCTTAGTGCAAAGGAGGACTAGGCACTGTAAAATGTAGGACATTCCAAAATAAAAGCTAAAAGCACTCAGAGAAATATAAATTCACGCTTCTTAGTCATGCTTAAAATGGAGGACATTTTCAAATTTCTCCTGGACAAAAGGTTGAAATGTAGGACATGTCCTGGAAAAAGAGGACTCAGGTCACCCTGAACTTACTGGCCAACCCTGGGCTATGCAGATAAACTCTCAGGCTGACCTACCACTCTGTATTTTTGTGAGAATAAAATAAGGTACAGTATATATTTTTTTAAGCTCACAATAGGAAAGGTGAGATATAAATCCAATTAACAAACAAAGGCATACATTGAGATCAATATTCCCACACATCTAAGGACATGCACCCCTTAAAGCAGGGAAGATTTTGAATACATGCCTCAATCACTTCTCCCACACTGATGCCTTCCCGCTGCACAATGCTTTGTTTCTAAAGGCTGCATAAATGCATACAGTACTTACCTGGAGATAAGTTCTACTGAACTCCACAGGACTTTTTTTTTTTTTTTGAAGTAAACATTCATTAGAATCAGTTGTATAGGTGCATTTCTTCCATTGAAGGACAAGTAGGTCCTTAGCCACACTGCAAAGATATAGCTATAGAGAGGGCAAAATGAGGGCATTCCCACCCCCCACCCCACCCCCCAGTAAGAATTCAGACTTCCAAACTGAAATTTCCCTTAACCCCCAGATTTCTAGAACTGAGGTTGCTGAAATATTTACATTAAAAAAAATAGATCATCATCAACTTTATTCAAATGCTACATATAGGGGCTCAACAGACTGCCTCAAAAGGGTGGGCTGGAGCCACCCATTTTTGCTCCTGAGGGAGCCCGCAGCAGGCAAACCGCACAGGCTCCCTCCTCACTTAAAAGAACCCGCTAAAAGGGGTTTTTTGGCACACATGGGTGCTGCCATCAGTACACAATTAGCTCACTGTGGCATGTCAATGGCACAAGTGTGGCGCCCCAATGTATGGACGCGGCACTATGCTTGTGTCACCATGTTGACCCTCGTAGGGATGGGAGGCCGCCATGATGGCAACATCTGTACGGACTAAGGTTTGGGAGTGTGCGGTTGGTGCGCGCTCCTGAACCCTAGAATCGGCGCCAGCATGCCACTTCCCACTCGTCTGTCTCGGGCCTTAGTTACTTTCATCTGCAACATTTCCTCAACACATCAAGAAACAAAATGGCAAGACTAGAACGAAAAAAAAGTCGCTTCCAGATTATAAAATGACATCACCTCTTCTCCCTTTGTTTCCTTTATGAGTTGTATCTACTTGGGATGAAGTCAAATAATCCCTTTTGAACATTCTTGGTAATGAGGCAAATATGAGCCAAAATAATCTGATCTGAATCAGGCTTGGCCTAAAACTCTGGAGAGTAATTTTTTAATAATTCAGTTTTTAAGTATGGGATGGGAAAATCTGCCATTTTCACATTCTGTTGCATCTGAATTCTTAAAACGTAAGGGTTCTTGCTGTCTGCTGATGGCTTCCATGTCAGTGGAGCAGAGAATCCACTCAAGATTTTAGTATTAACTTTTCAGAAACTATCCAAGGAGCTGGAATTATTTTGAGGATGAGGAAGAGCATCTTGGTTAGTACCTTCAAGGAGCTGGAATTATTTTGAGGATGAGGAATAGCAGGTTGGATAGTACCTTCAAAGTCTGAACTAAAACCCAGAGTGGATTCAGAGAGAAAGAGATGAAAGCCAGCAGGAATGGATGAAGCATCTTACTCTACCTTTACTGGCCAAATACAGTATCATAGACTGAGGCGCTTCCAGAAAGAAAAGGGCCACTGTATACATGCCTGCCTTATGCGCATTAAATATAATGAGCTTTCAGAAGGGGAAAAAAAGAGAGGTAACAATCCTAATCAGCACTTATATGTTTGCATTGCACAAGAACTTGAACCCAGATTTTTTAAAGCTTTAAGCACTCAAAGCCTAAATTCTGGATTGTCAAAAGGATGAGTTTGTATTTCTCCTATACAGTGGTACCCCGGGATACGAAAGCACCGCCTTACGAAATTTCCGGGTTACGAAAAAAATCAATAGGAAAAAACTGTTCCGGGTTACGAAGGTTATTTCGGGTTACGAAAAATTTTTTGGTGCTTTTCGGCGCTATTTCGCACGAAATCGAGGCTTTTCCCCATTAGCGCCTATGGCTTTTTCGGCTTACGAAGGATTTCGGGTTACGAACGCGGCGGCGGAACGAATTATTTTCGTAACCCGGGGTACCACTGTATGTACATCTTCATCATCGTTATTGTTTTTCCTTCCTGAATATGAAGACCTTTGACAATTCTGATAAATTTTTGTGTCAACCCCGCACCCCAGATTTATCACCCATTCCTCATAGCTGGCAGTGTTCTTCTTCAGGAAAATTCAGGGTGAATGTTCTAGCCACTAAGAGAACACCTTGTCCAGCATTTGTCTATTATCTACCACAAACCACGAATATTCACTAGTATGGACCTTCTGTCCTAAATGCTATCTTTCCATGCATTCAAAGGAAAAAGAATCTGCTCCTTTCCAAGACAAACAGAACTAGGAGACAGCATTTCTTTCTTTTGTCTCCCCTTCTCCTCTTTTCTATTTACATTTATTTATTCTGAATGTTCTGTGCAATGAGTCATTATTTCCTCCCTCTTCCCGCTGCCTCTTTTTGCATCTTGCTTTATTTTATTTTATTTTTTGAAAAAATTTATATGCAATTAATTTTTTGGCTCCCTGTGAGATCAACAGGTGTAGCGTGATTGACACAGCCTTGATAGGCTCCATCTGGTTGTAGGTGATAACATAATCCTAAAGGCTGCTGGGTAATATCTTCCCATGCTTAAAAGGCTGCAGCCTAATCTGTTTGAAAGCGGGTGGGGGAAAGAAGGAGGGAACAAGAAAAAAAAAACATTGAAGCGAACACTGTGATTTGGGAGGAACAACTGGGCAGAAACAATTTTCTCCAAAGCACTGTAGGGAACTGTTCAGAAAACCGGCATTTCTTACTTCAAATGATGAGTCACCTAATGCATACTTTTTACTTCTGAGAAAAATTAAGAAGATAGGGGGATGTTACCCACTGAAGAGGACTATGGGATTTGCAAATGCAGCAAAGTAATGTCTCCTCCTCTTTCCTAGCTACTGTAATTCCTGTTGATTCTCCACCCATGTGAAGGCAAATCTCCAGACAATAAGGAAATAAGCACTGATGTTGAATTATAATATCTGTAGTGTGGTGTAGTGGTTTGAGTGCTTGGACTATGACTCTGGAGACCAGGGTTCATTTCCCACCTTGGCCATGAAACCCACTGGGTGACCTTGGGTGAGTCACACTCTTTCAGCCTCAGATGATGGCCATAGCACACACCCTCTGATGAAACATGCCAAGAAGACCCCATGAGAGGTCCAAAAACAACTTGAAGGCACACAAAAGCAACAACAAATAGAAATAGAGGTAAACAAATGGTCAGGTCCCATCCGTCTGAACACAGGTAGAAGGCAGGGAGCTGCTGTGGAACTAAACCAAAGTGGATTAAGGGGTCCTCATCTTTCAGCTCACACTTCTGCTTCCTTTTTCATTTTTAAAAAGCATGGAGGCCATTGCTATGTATAGCAGCCAATGGGTAGGTAGTGCTTGAGACCTTTTTCCTCAAAGAAAACACTTGCTTTTCAAATCTGACACTGCCAAAATAATAAATAAATAACCCAACTTCCTCTGGGGTGTCAGCCAGTGATGCCACTGGTTCAGCAATCGAGCCAATTGTCTAGAGAAATGATAGTGACTCCATGAATTTCATAGAGTTTTTTTAAAGCAAGGAATGCTCAGAGGTGATTTTGTCAGCTCCTTCCTCTGAATTAAAGCCTATGAACCAGGAATTCATTGATTCTATCCAAATACTAACCAGGAGTGACCCTGTTTAGTTTCCAAGATCAGGCAGGATCTGGTGCCTTTAGGGTATTTAGGCCCTTCTGGCAATCTCAGGCTTGTATTTTAATGAAATGCTACTAAAATGTTTAATAATGAACAAATACAAATTTCTTGTAGTTTGCCTCTGGTTTTTAAAAGTTCTTAAAAGAAATAATATTTATCATGATATGCATGGCAAAAGCTGGAAGTGACAGATAGCTATTCAGCTGAACAGATAGAGTAAGGTGTTATTTGCAAGTCAGCAGCACAGCATAATGTGCACTTGTGTGTGTGTGTGTATGTGTGTTTGGAGCAGGTCTCCACATTTTGCCTTTCAGTACAGTTGCAGTGCCATCTTCTGGGATGAAGGAGGAATGATTATACAGTTCAGTCAAGTAGTTATACAAGCCATAGACTTCATCTGCTCTTTGCACTGAAAGAGGTGTAGAGAACACTCCACTCCCAGTTTGAGAAGTCCTGCTGGCCATATCAAAACTACTCTAGCTTCCTTCAAAATAGCACAGATGTGCCTTCTGCAGAGGAATACCCCAAAGCAATGTGAACTGCTGAATTCTTCAAGCTGAATTTTTACTGGCAAGATTGGTTCAAAAGGTTTCCCAATAAATTGTTCCTCAGATGCCTGGAGTTATAATTAGCATTTATCAAACAGGAATAGAAAAAAAATGAATCTTAACTGCATGCATCCCTTGGAGGTTTTTGGTGTAGGCTGTGTGTGTATCTTCCCACCTGCCCCTCCTTTCAGCCAAGCATTTGTCCCTTTAACTGGCTCCCACGTGGGGAGGAGTTATTTGCTGTTTTCTCACATTCATGGGGTCTTATGCCCCTAAACCCCACAGATGTGGAGGGCCGACAGTACTCTTCTTGTTTTCTAGATCTCTAATCTGGATGTTTTATTTTACTAACTGGTAAGGAAAACTAGCCACATGTTGCAACAGTGGACTCAGATCAACACAGCCACTTCTCCAGGATAGTGATCACCTTGAGGATCAAGTACCAGAACCAGGGAGGACAGGACTTTAAGATTAGAAGGCAAGATGAGTGATACAAGTCCACGCAGGACCAGCCTGGATAGGGGATCCACCACACTCATCCTTCTTGTAGGAAAAGCATAGGAACTGAATACACACACATCGTAAAAGCTGCATTGGTTAGAGGAACTAAGTGGATTGTACATGTGGATGAACAGACTAGAGAATAGTACAGAATGTCTTTTATCTCAACATCCAATACTGGAGTCTGTCCACACTGAGAAACTGGACTTCTGTGACGCCTGTCAGGACCCTTTGCAAGTTACGTACCACCCACTTATTTGGGGCCTTCTTAAAACATACAGTGGAGATGAATCCTTCTTATGTATGGATTTTTTAATACATGGATTCAGGAATTCACAGTTTGAAAATATTCAAAAAAGTATAAATTTCAAATATCACACCTTGATTTTCCAATTTTTATAAGGGACACCATTTTGAGGAATAATAATCTTTATTAAGTTTTACATAATCACTATATACAAATAAATTTTTATAAATATATATATGCTTAATTCTTCATTTTTATCTTGTTTCACTTCCTGTCTTCAACAGAATTTCTTTGGGTTCTTCTTGAATCCAACTGTTTCTTGCCCAATTTCCAATACAATAATAGAAAGAATGAAAAGTAAATACCAAAATTAACATCCATCAATCTCTTTCCCTTTCTAATTATACTCCTACCTGTATTCTCCACAATCTATTTTCATAAACATCTCTTAACCTTGATCTCCTTCTACATATATTTTCACAATTCTGGTCTTCACATATCTCCTCTATTTACTTTATGTATTTACCGCAAACCAGCCTTTGTCTAAACACCATCTTTTCTCTAGGAATGTTGTTATTTGTGTCCATTCATTTTCAATCCTATCTCTTTTCTTATCCTCTATAACACATGAGAGTATATCAAGTTTCCTTATTTCATTTAATTTCCATAGCCATTCATCTACCCTCAGTTTCTCCCTTGATTTCCAGTATTTAGCTATAATCAATCTCGCTAATGTTATCATATACTGTATAGGAAGATTCTCCACAATCTACTCTAATCCTCTTTCTTTAAAAAAAAGGTCATATTTAGTAAATATATTTCTGGCTTCTTCTTATAACTTATTCCAAACATTTGTTGTATTATACCATGTATCTCATCCCAATATTCTTTCACCTTTTCACACTTCCACCACATATGTACCATTGATCCTTTTTCTTTTTGACAGTTCCAGCATTTATCTGATTCCAATTTCAACATTTTTTTTTAATCTGGCAGGTGTATAATACCATCTATTGCTTATTTTCAAAAAGTTTTCCTTTAAATCTTGACATTTTGTAAAGGATTTTGTTCTGGACCAAGCTTTTTCCCAAGCTTCTAAAGGTATTTCATGTCCGAAATCTTTAGCCCAATCTACCATATACTGTTTTATGGGCTCTTTCTCCAGTTCCCTTTCTCTAAACAACTTATAAAACTTAGATATTTTTTTTTCCTTTCCTCCTCCATTATAATCTCATCTATCTCTGTTTTTTTCAATTCTATTCCCCTTGTTTTCATATCCTCCTTAAATCTAGTATACATTTGATAATAACTATACCAATTAATTTCAATCTTTTCTTTAATAAGTTCCTCTCTTGTTTTCAATATTATCTCTTTCTTTTCATTTACTTTTACTATATCTTTATACCTCAACCAGTTATCATTCATCTCCCATCTACTCGCAAATGCTTCTTGTGTTGATACCCAGCCTGGTAATTTATAATAGAACTTTGTTTTTATCACCTTCCATGTTTCCATTAAAGCTCTTCTTATTGGATTGTTATAAAAATCCTTATTTATATCAGCTTTACTGTACCATAAATACGCATGCCATCCATAACGTGAGTCTGCTCCTTCCAGTTTCAAGACATCTTTTTTTCCCAGCTTTATCCAGTCTTGAATCCAGAGCATGTCACAAGCCCATTTATATAATTTGACATCCGCCATATCACAACCTCTAAGGGACACCATTTTGCTATGTCATTATATTTAATGGGACTTCAGCATCTACAAATTTTGTTATACATGGGGGATCTTGGAACCAAACACCAGCATATAACAAGAGTCCACTGTATTATTGTACTGAAAGTATTGCAGTATCACTAGTGAACCAAACCTTATGGGACCAACCATAAAAGCATCCTTTCTCTTGTGGATGCATTATGAACCCATCTGATTTCTAAAATAAAGATCAGGTGCATTTCTCATACCCGAAGAAGCTCAAATAGTTCTTTTCTTGCCTTACTAACACATACTTCGGCAAAGAACACCTCTTTACAACTTTTGCTTCCAGCTTTAGAAAGCAGCATGAGATTGTTCTATTAAAATGGCACATAAAAGAGAAAAAAGTACCTAACTCAGTGATAGATAAGGCGTCGGTCATGTTGAACTACCATTTTAAACTCAAGCCTTCCTAATTTAAACTTTGCTCATTGTCCTCACAATTTTACCATAGTCCATAGTCCCCATGTGCTATCTTTGAACAAGGAAAGTGCCTTATCTTTATAATTAACCACCCAGCACAGCAGCAAATCATCACTTAGGTGTGAGTCACTCCATAGGCAAAATCGAACACAGTGACACCAAAACAAAATTGATTTCTGCCTTACTTTCGCTGTTGACAATAAAGTCTTCCACAGCTATATTTAAAACTGTCCTGCTGTAATTTGCAGCAGGTGCCTTCTAGACCTGTAACTGAACTGGTGTTTTTGAAGGAAGAAAGAACGTGCCTCATCTTGACCACTACCTTTTTTTTCCTTTTGATACTATAATACCTACATTTACATTTTGGGCACATAAACAGAGGGAGAGGACTCAGGGTTGTAACTACAGGGGCAGGAGCAAAATGAGGGAATTTATTGTTATTATTTGCCACTAAGCCAACTTCCACTGAATGACAGATCCCTATGAATGAGAGATCACCAAAGACCCTGTTATTAGCAGCCTTGCTCAGGTCTTGAAAGTTCCTTGATTGCATCATCCCACCTATAATGCAGTCTCCCACTTTTCCTATTGCCTCCCACTTTCATCAAGTATTATCTTTTTCATTGAGTCACTTCATTTCATACAACCAAAGTCCATGTGACACTGATCCACCCACCCAGCTCAAGAAAACCTTGATCACTATGCCATTTCTGTCCCAAGATATGACCAACAGGTATCTGAGGCAGGGCCTTCTTGCTGGTGAGCCTGTAGTTATTTCACTATGGGGCAACCAGCCAGTCCTCTTCCCCCTCCACTTCCCCCTCTCCCCGCTATGTGAGGCATCATGCTTCTGAATATAAGTCATATAAATCACTGGGAACCATGAAGCAAGAGAGGATAATTGCCCTCATAGGGTGTATGTAGGTTTGCCAAATGCAAGTGGTTGGCCAGTTTGAAAAACGGAATACCATCCTAGATAGAGCATTTGTTGTATAATCATGAGTGAAAACAACCTGGACCGGCAACCATATTAAGGCATACCTTTGAGCTGAGCCTGAGAATGTTACTTCCTGGGGACTATGGTTCCACAAATCCCCCAGACATCATGGGGATTCTGAGAGATGTGGTTCAGAAACAGTCCCCAGCCTCTGCCATGGAAAAATATAAATTAGTTCTGGTCTTTTCTTTTATATCATCCACTGATGTCCTGTTATTGCTGGTTTATGGTATTGTTTGAATGTTGTTTTGTTATCAGTTTTAAAACTGATATATTACTATGTTATGGTTTACAATAGTTGTTGGCCATCTTGGGAGTCCCAGACTATAGAAATTAACTAAAAGTAGTGGTTTTAGCTATCATATCACAAAATTGTACTACAGTCAGCCCTCCATCTCCATGGATTCTTTAACCACAGGTTCAATCATCCATGGCTTGAAAATATTCCCCCAAATTATACATTCTAAGAAGCAAACCTTGATTTTGCCTTTTATAAAGGACATCATTTTACTATGCCATTGTATTTGATGGGACTTGAGCATCTGTAGATTTTGGTATCCATGGGGGATCCTGGAACCAAACCCCAGCAGATATCAAGGGCCCAGTACAGTGGCGAAATGATGTCAGAATTTTATCTAGCCAGAGGGCTTATTTTCCGCTACTGAAGCACATTTCTTTCCATGAATTCCCCTTTTGGAGAAGTTCCATGTTAGTAATTTTTCCACCAAACATGAAGGAAGATGATTTGAATCAGCATGACAATGTAGACTGAATCTCTCTCTGCACATATCTTTTTGCCCCCTCTCATCTAAAGTAGGACTGCAGGAACAGTTCATCTGATAGAGAAACAAACTCAAGGACAAAATCTGGAATGAAACACAGATGTCATTTTGGCACCTCTTTCAGATTGTGCTACATTGCTACAGAATCCAATACTGACAGTTGTACCATCCTTACCTTGTTCATTACTTCTCATAAAACATATGCCACAATTTTGGCAATAATGAGTTTCTACTGTTTACATTGATTGTACAATCGGCCAGCTTTTATGCAGAAAGAGAAGTGAATACAGATGTGACATAAACACAAAATCTCTTCATTGGCTGCCCATTGGTTTCCAGGCACAGTACAAGGTATTGGTAATGACCTTTAAAGCCCTTCATGGCCATTGTCCAGCCTACTTGCAGGATCACCTTCTTCCTTATAATCCACCCCACACACTTAGGTCCTCTGGGAAAAATTTACTGCATCAAACTAACAATAGGTTGATGGCAGTTACCCAGAGGGCCTTTTCATCTACCACTTCCAAATTATGGAATGGCCTGTCAGAAGAGATCCAGCATATTACCAATCTTGAGGGCTTTAAAACAGCTATCAAGACGGATATTTTCTGACAGGCCTTCCCTAGATAACTTGCTTGGTCGCTCCACTAATAGGGACCATTCTATTAGTACCCCAAGATGTCCTGTTTGTCCCATTTTCCTGTCTTCTATTGTTTTAATGATTTATAGGTTATTTTAATTATTGTTATGTTGGAATTGTTATGTTCTTGTTGGGAAGGGAGGGAGGGAATGATGGAATTTATTTTTATTAAATTACTTTATTTTTGTATTGTATGAATTTTATTGCTGTTGTTAGCGGCCTCAATCCTGTGGGAGAAGCAGGATATATATATTTTTTAAATCCAAATGTCATAATGGGCCGGAATGCTCTTATAATTGACTAAAATCTGGGTAAAACAAGCAGAATGTCACTTTATTATGCTTTTAACAAAAAGGCTTCAAAGGAAAGTTCCAGACTGAAACTGCTGAACTAGAGTTTTTCAACCAATTCTATTCTTTGCAATTCGGATGTAATCAGGATGCTGGGTTTCTTTCCTAACATAGTATCGAATGGATGAGGCATAGCTATACAGGTAGTGTTATATTATCACACAATGACAAAAAGGCCACAGGGCTCTGCAAGGAAAAACCACAGAGCTGCTTCTAACTCTTTGTATTTATGACCTTTTCCCTGTCTTGTTGCATCCCCCTCCCATCTACATCTTTGGAGACTGAGAATGTGCATCTGAAAAAGTGGGCTCTAGTCCAAGAAAGTTAAAGCCTCAATAAAGCTTTTAGCCTTTAAAGCCCTTGCTCCAGATTCAAATCTGCTATGAGTGAGTTTACATCTGGGTTTCAGAAGTGCTTAATGCCTTTCTGAGAGGAAGCACAGTTCCTGTTGCACTTAAGAAGATAGCTGTTAAATCCGGTTTGGTTTTAAGGACAAATTTAGATCCCTTGCTACTGGATAATTAGGAAGCAAGACACTAGTCTTAAGGAAGATACTGTGAAAGGTGGTGACTTCACAACATCTGGGGGGCTTGCATGACCACTTCCATACTTACTACAAGGTCTTTCTTGTCACTACCCATTAGAATAGATTCTTACATTAAAACCTCTACACATGAGATATTCAGAATGTTACACTTTCAGAGAAGGAGAAGCACCTTTGATAGAGTTTCTTTAACACTCCTTGAAATGATAGCTAGCATTTAGGTTCAACACATAAATAAAACTGAAGTGAAGTTAGGGAGAAAATAAACACACATATGCATAGCACAATAATATTAATGAAAACTGGTTAAAGTAGAAATCAATTCAAATTATACTGATCAAATTGTACTGATCAACTGATTAAGTAGAAATCAATTTTAAATGGTCAACTGCTTTTAAAAAGCAATTTTAAAACATGAAAGCAAAATAAATTTCTTAGCAGAAACTGATTTACCATGATTCTGATGGTTGTGTTAAGGCCAGCAGTGGGATCCAAGTAGAAAGACACCAAACAAGCATCTGTAATATGTCTGTAAGCATGCTGTAGATGTAGAAATGAGTCCTTTTATATCTTGGACCAAGAGTGTCCCTTCCAAGCTCCACCCTTTACAAAAAAAGCAGAAAGATTTAAAGGGATAGGCTTTTGTTTTGGAGCCTACCACTCTTCCTTGTCTTCAGTATCTCATGCAGGATGTGCTGCTGGATGGTTGTTGGGGATCATGTAGCTCTCAGGTAAGAATGTGCTGTCCCAGTGCTAGAACTAGGTCCAGGGGTTGTCACTACTGGTTGGTGGCCAAAACTTATGGGCTTTTAGGGTGCATCTACACTATAAATATAATGCAGTTTGACACCACTTTAAGAACTGTAGCTCGATCCTGTGGAATCCTGGGATTTATAGTTTTACAGGATCTTTAGTCTTCTCTGTTAATGGGTTCTGATGCTTCACAAAACTTCAAATCCTAGGATCCTGTAAGATGAAGCCATGACTCCTAAAGTGGTATCAGATGTCATTATTTCTACTGTGTAGATGCACCCTTTGACTCTGGATTCTCATTTTCTAGGTTGCCACTTGGCTCTGGCATTTCTTCTGTTCCACCACTTCTTCAGCTTCTGTGCAAGCTACTGCAAAACTCCTGGATTGTGACAGCTAAATTATTTATAATAATATATGTTTTCAAAGCAATTTGGGCATGGAAGAAAGAAGAGGCTCACCTAAGAATCCATGACAGAGGAATGCCCAATTCCTCTTATTCAACAGCATTTTTAAACATCTAGATTTATTATCAGAGGCACAACGTGAGATCTCCCAGTGTGAGATTGGAAATTAATACAGAACAATGAATAGATGGAGATGATCATGTGTCCTTAAAATGATTCCTTCATTTAAGTTGGTCAATATATTGATGGATCTATTGGTGGATGTGGGTTAAATGAGCTAGATCTCAGAGGTATAGTGATAACAAACTTTGATGCCACAAAGGTGGGCTTTCTTCCGGAGGGATGCCGCAGCTGCCAAACTGTGCAGTGTCCTTTTGGACCAAAAAGAACCCAGAAAAACCAGGTTCTTCTTGGCACACACGGACACCATCATCAGTGTGCCATTGGTGCAATGTGATGCATCCATGACGGAAGTGCGGCACTGCGCTTGCGTCATGGACATGCACAGCATATGGACAGCTGCATAAAGATGTCACCATCCATGCGTGCTAGGGTTCGTACGATGCTGCACACTGCAGAACTCTAGAATTGGCCCCAGGCCACTGCAAACCGGCAGTCTGTACTGGGACTATGTAACCACTTGGATGCATCCTTTTTTCAGAAATGTATTTTATAAGGGAAGGTGGAAGGCTAGGCTTGTTAAACCTGCCCATAACTTTATGAACCTGGCTGGACTATGACAGTGTATCTACACTGCAGAATTAGAGCAGTTTGACACACTTTAACTGGCATGAGTCTATCCCACAGAATCCTGGGGATCTGTACTTTGGTGAGGTATTCTGCCTGTTCTGTCAGAGAGCTCTGGTGCCTGAACAAACCCCAGGCGCCTGTAGGATATAGTTGCGACAGTTAAAAGGTATCAAATTGCTTTAATTCTAAGATTTGCTAAGTTGGTCTGATCCTGTGACCATACCTGTGATTTACCTGGTTCTCTTCCTAGTTTTCAGTGGGTCTAAAACCCACTTTCCTGTTTCAGCCAGCTTTTACCTGCTGCTGAGTTATAGTTTGCATTTTATGACTTTGTTACTTATTTTAACTTTTTATTTGTACTTGAACAGTATTTGTGTAATTGCCACTGTGTGCTTTTCATAATAAAATGGTGTCTTAGCAGAATGTAGATTTCTGTAAAGAAACTAGCCTTTTTAGGCGGGCAGGGAGGAGGGCATTAAATTTCTATTCTGGGCAGTTTTTATTAACTGTAACCATTTAATCATTTTTAAATTATCCCAGGATTCCAATATTCATCAAGAAGGGCATTAACACTGTTTAACATTCAAATGAGACATCTGCTACCTCTCAGATTTGGTTCTGACTATGCCACTAGTTACTTAATATTTGCATCTCAGAGGAGTAGAAATTTATACACACACAAGAAAAAGAAGTGTGTTTTCACCCAAGTCAATCATATTTATTTTTCACTTTCAACACCAGCCTCTTCAATGCTTATACTGTCTTTCAACAGATCTGATTGACTGAGATATCATAAGCCACACGGCCATATTTTAATAGGTTGCAAAGGAAGAAATGAATTTATAAGATCACTTTAATGTTGTATCTTTTCTGAGCCTGCAACTTTGTCTCTAATTATGTGAGAGCAAGCCCCATTGAATTCATGAGAATAACTTCTGTGTAGACTTAAGAGTGGTCTATTAGCCTCCTAGAGGAAAGGAATAGAGAGAGATTGGGAAATAAATCCTATAAAATGGGAAATATTTCTAATCTATTGGATAGATAAGAAGCCTCTCTGGGATTCTGTTCATTGCTAATTTGGCTTAACAAGGAGACGGGAAAAATAATGGGAGTGGTATGATGGTAACTTTTGAAGAGCAAGTGGTCATCATGACAGTCTCCATAGGCATGGGCGGGTTACAGACCGCCATTTAGGACGCACTCCGTGCGTCCTAGGATTAGGAAGGGGCGTCCTAGGGTTAGGAAGGGTTGCCCCTTCCTAACCGGCCCCGTTCCCAACACACGCGGAGCGCGCCCTAAACGGCAGCGCCCATCCACATGGGCACTGCCATTTTTATGTCTTGGACGCACAGTGTCCAGACATGGCGCACTGAAAGTGATGCCGCAAGTGCGCGCCTCGTGCTTTGCGGCGCCACTTCCGGGGGCCAAAAAGGAGCGCCATTTCGGTGCTCCTTTGTTGCTGCAGCTGGAAGCCTCGTGGTCTGGCCGCTGGGGCTTCCCGCTGCAGCTAATGGCGGCGGCGGCAGACCGCCCGCTTTAGGGAGGTCTGTAACGCACCTTACTCCCTAAGAAGCATCCCACAATGTTGACACCTGTATTGATCCATATCAACCAATTGGTTCTAGCAGCTTCCATCTCCATCAAGACTGGGATTTTTTTTAACAAAGTTAATGGGTCTTCAAGACCAAGTCATCTCCAAATATTAGTAATAACAGGGATTAGAGTCATAGTCCAGAGCTCAAACCACTACAACACGCTGGTTCTCAATAATAAAGATAGTAGGCAAGAAACATTGTTGGTGGAAATATTCATTTTAAAACTACTGTGAGCATTGTATCTAGCTTTACAATGAACTCAGAAAGCTGAAGGATGTGGAGGATGACATTATTGTCCTTGCTAATCAAAATGTCTTGGTGCTTCTAGACTTGCAAGCACTGATCTATCCTGGCTTAGAGCAAGTACTGCTAGAAAAATTCAAGTCAGTCCAGACTTCATAAGCCCTTTTTACAAATGCACAGCTTCACTTTGACTGAAAACATATCCTGAAAAAGTTACTTTTGACCCTGAGACTCCCAGAATTGCAGGGAACATGGCCATTGGATTTGGGGAGTTGCAGTCCAATAAAGTAACTTTTTGAAGATCAGCCTGAGAGAAGCACTCTTTTTTCCTTTCTTTTCTTTTAAGCCCTGGCTCCAATTGATACATGTTATATTAATTTGTAAGAGGCTCCTTACTTTTGTATCCCTATACCCTCCAATTATCCCGATTTGTCAAGAATAGTCCTAGCTAATCCTATATGGTCCCACTTTTTCAGCTGCATTTAAAATGTCCCAGATTTTTTCTTCAGCTCACTTTCTCCACTTGTCCTCAGATTACTTCAATTGCTGCAAATTGAGTTCAAAGTGAAAAAGTAGTTTGCACTCAATTAATGCAGTAGGCAGGAAGAGGAGAGAAGTGACTGGAATCTTGCCCTTCCCAGAATGTTAAAGCAAAAGAAAACTCACCTGGTGTGTGTGTGATCTTCTTCAGTAATACATTTTACCATCTTGACCAACTATGACACTGCTTGGCTGTATATGTCCCGGTTTTCATCAGTGAAATGTTGAATGATATATAGTCCTTTACAACTGACTGAGCAAGAACGTGTGACAGGAATGTATCTCTCACCGGGACATTATTGTTATATACTGCCTCCTAAATCAGCCTCTTAGTACTTTCCAAACAACCAGCATCTATAAACATGCAAACTATAATAGCTAGGATTATACAGTTACTGTATATACTCACATATAAGTCTAGAAATGTTAGTTGAAAAATTGACCCCAAAATACTGAGCATCCACAGGTCAATGTAACTACTGTACTTTGACTCTTGTATTAAAAAAAGGAACTCCCCTGGTAAAAGTCAAGAGTGTAATCTTTCCTGGAAGCACTGACCCCATTCTACTCTCTCATCCATCCAGGCTTCAGTGAGAGCACAAACAGTTATGCCTTCTGGAATTTTGTAAGTTCATTGGCATTTATTTTCCTTTGCTTCACCCTTTAGATCCTTTGTCACATGCCCCTAAGTTTGACCCTCAATTTATCCATGGCTCATAGCAAAATCCATAATTTTGGCCCTAAAATCTGCCCTGGACTTATACATGAGGTCGACTTATAGTTGAGTATATACTATAAATCTAATATAGTAGATATTAAAAAACATAAACCCACCTGAAATTGTGCACATTTTTTTTTTGCTCTAGACATTTTTAATTCCACTCTTGTATTAATTCCTGGGTTTTCAATGTCTATCAAAATTATTCATTTATTCAATATATTTGCAGACTATCTTTCATGGTAAAGTCATCCCAGAGCAGCCTCCAACACGCACATTTACATCATACAAAAACAATAGACAGTTTTAAAAACATAAAACACACAGGGATGAAGCCAAACTTAGTCAGATAATAGAGCAGATCCAATGAAAAACAACTTCCCATTTATTTTCAATACTCTAGAAATTACTAAATCCGGATCCAATATAATCTGGTAATTAATAATGAATAGGAACTGTCAATAATAGAAAAGAGATTGCCCAATAAGAAAATTGAGATCAAGGAAATACGTACAATTAAACCAGATCAGAGAGGGAGATATAGTAACCTGATAAAATAAGGCTCTATTTACAATCAAGGGCAAAAAGAAAAGAAAATCAAGAAAGCCTGGCTTCCTCTGATGAATCAGCAGGCCTGAGATTGTTTGTGTGCTAAGTGATGTGACAAAGCACAACATACTTTCAAAGAGCGGAAACTAACAGGATTAAATTTAGCTTACTGAAAGCACAGAATAACATACTAGAGGGGTTTAAGGTCAATCACTGCATTAAAAGCTTTGTAAGATCTACCAGTGATTTTGCCCAGGCAATAAGAAGGCAGAGGGAGAAAAGACAGTGTGGGTGGAGGAGGAGGTGTAGTGACTTCCCTTCTCTTGTGTCAGGGATTCCAGATGCATTACCCTGATGCAGAATTGCAGGCAAAGTGAGCATACCAGCCCATTCTGTGTCACAAAATGGTTTTTTTATGGGATTGGAGGGAAGAATTTCACGACCTTCTAATTGTTGTTGATTTTGGAGATGAATGCTGGGAGCTGTAGGGCAACATAATTCCAACTCCTTATGGGGAAGAACAGATCAGTGGGAAAGGGAATGCTTCACTCTTTCCCCACCAACCATTTTACCTATCAAACACTACTTACCAAAGCAAGAATGTAGCACATGTCCTAAGGATAATGAACCAGCTCAGTGTTTCAACCAGAGAATACCTGTTGAGATTGAGATATCACACCTTGTAGGAAATAACTACAGCGCCAGCGTGGTATAATGGTTTGAGTGTTGGATTGGGACTCTGGGAGACCAGGATTTGAATCCTTTCTTGGCCATGTAAACCCATTGGGTGACCGTGGGCAAATCACACTCTCTCAGCCTCAGAAGATGGCAGTAGCAAACCCCTCTGAAGAAACTGCCCAAGAAAACCACATGATAGATTTGCCTTAGGGTCATCATAAGTTGAAAACAACCTGAAGAAACACAACAACAACAACAATGAAGAAATTACCTGGCAGTATAGTAGGGATAATAATAATAATAATAATAATAATAATAATAATAATAATAATAATAATGTTTTATTTATAGACCGCTATTCCGCAATGATCATAGCGGTGTACAGTAAAATTGCAACACAATACAAAAAATTGCAAGGCCTCTCTCCCCCTCAAGATGGTGGTTGGAGGAGGGCTCTTTGTCTTCTAGGCCA
>NC_056527.1:22897524-22926649 GCF_019175285.1 Sceloporus undulatus
GGCCTCTCTCCCCCTCAAGATGGTGGTTGGAGGAGGGCTCTTTGTCTTCCAGGCCTGGCCTCTCTCCCCCTCAAGATGGTGGTTGGAGGAGGGCTCTTTGTCTTCTAGGCCAGGCCTCTCTCCCCCTCAAGATGGATGAGCAACTTGTGGTCTTCCAAGACTGCAGATTACCAACTGGCCAGCATGCGTAGTTAGTCATGAGAAGTAATGGGAGTTGCAGTCCAACAAGATCTAGAGAGCCACACTTTCTCCATCTTTTTCCTCATCCTTGCCAAACAACTTTCTAGAATGCTGTTGAAACAACTCACAAGAGGAACTCAGAAGCAAAGGTTTCTGGGATACATAGTTTCTTGTTGTTGTTGTGTGACTTCAAGTCATTTCTGACCTATGGCAACCCTAATGCAACCCTATCACAGGACTTTCTTGGCAAGGTTTATTCAGAAGTGGTTTGCCACTGCCATCCTCTGAAGTTGAAAGAGAGTGTGGCTTGCTCAAGGTCACCCGGTGGATTTTCATGACCGAGCAAGAATTCGAATCCTCTTCTCCAGTTTTGTAGTCCAATGTTCAAACCACCATGCTGGTTCACATGTCTCTAGGACACCTGATATCTATATCAAAGACTAAGGTGCCCTGGAAAATTCCATTTCCTGGTACTGTTAGTGCAGACACCTGCTATGCTGCTGGTATAGCATTCAAGGTATTACAGAAGAAAATGTTCTGTTTAACCTCTGAGACATTCGGGGAAATGCTGCTTGGTTTTGTAAAGCAGCCAGGCAATTAAAAACTTAACACTGATTTGCAAAAGCCAACACAAACCTCACCTTTGAAAATGGCAGAAAGTTGTAAACCTATGCATCCCTGCAAGGGATTTACTTCTAAACCTGGCATCACATGTAGGATCACACTGCAAATATAGCAACTAATTTACTGTGGAATCCAAATGTGCTGAGAAGAAACTAAATCTTTTATCCCCTCTAGCATTGTTCAGCATCTCCTTACATCGGGTATCTAATACAACGGAACTGAATGATTGATGAGCAGAACTGGATTTAATTCTTCTTATTTGTTAGGTTTCACTGGGAAAGAAATTGAATTATTAGTCTTCTGAGGAAAGTGCTAAATTGCCCCAAATATAGGATTGCTGAGAATCTCGTTTTGAGTGTGTAGCTGTCTAGCAATGGGGCAGTTGGAGAGGCTAGCACAGCCAGTGAAATTTCCATAGCAACCTACACTTTGTATGGAGAAGAGCGTTGAAGAAGCCACAGAGGTTAAATTCTCTCTCTTAAACAGCTTTTGGGCTTAATAAGCATGGCTAGTGTGCAGAAGGCATGCTCTGAGCAGATCCCAGGTAAGATGTGGATGAAATCAGTGACACAAGAGCTCTGCAACCATTAAATGAAACTCACAACCATCCTTAACCAACCTGGAGCAGACATACTTACACTTACACTCCTGCTGTTACATTTATTTGAGATTCGTGGCTACCTCCCTTCATAGCTGCAAAAGAGGACAAGTTTTTTTTTTTTTTTTTTGCAAAAGGCAGGATATCCAAGCAAAATGTAGGACATGACAAAAACTAAAAGGACAAATGTAAATACAAATTCATTTTGTATGGTTTATTTATAGCTGTGTGACATATACTGTATTCTGTTATGCATGCAACTGTATTTTTCTAATGAACTTCTCTTTGTTAAAATGCCTTGTTGGCTTGCAATATATTTATAGAACTGTGAGCAAGACAAATGCTTAAAATTGTACTGTAGCAACAAATGCTTGACTGAATCTAGATTTAAATTATTCCTTTCATTTGTCCATTGTGCTGAAATTAAGGAAAAAAACCTTTCAACATTTGCACTGTGCCTTCAAGCATCCCATGGCCTAATCTGTTTGCTGTGGGTGTGGGTCTTGGCTGCTTGAAAGAACTTTGGAAGGCTGCAAACATATCCCCTTATTTGCTGTGAGGACAGACTGCCAAGTAGACAAATTTCTTGAAGGGTGCTACTCAGTGGGCTTCTTGTGATGCTCAAAATGGAGGGCATTTTGGAATTCCTCCTGGACAGAAGGTTGAAATGTGGAACATGTCCTGGAAAAGGAGATGTCTGATCACCCTACCTTTCATGCTACACAGTTGTAGCACTATGGTTTCATTTTAATTGCCATGGTTCGTTCTATAGAACTGAAAAATAAAAGCTCCTTGCATCCACAATCCTTCTCCACAATTATTACAAGACAGTTGCAAACAATAACTCTTGTCCTCCTTTTGCCTAGCCACACCCTTTTCACCACACTCTGATGTGACTCTTCCACATGTTCATCTGTGAAACGTTGAAGGGTATGTAAAACACAACTAGGAGACCTAGATGGCAGATTGCCATCTAATGGGGAGCAGATGACAGATAACAACTGGAATCATTGAGAAAGTGAAGAGGAATGACCAAGGACGATTAGCTGAGGCTGCACCCATGCTGAAGAAATAATTCAGTTTGATATTCTGGGAAGTGTAGGGTGTTTTTTGTTTGTTTGTTTGTTTGTTTTTTGAGACAATTAGCCTTCTCTGTCAGAGAACTCTGGTGCCACAACAAACTATAGTTCCCAGAATTCCACAGCACTGAACCATGGCAGTTATTATGGTGACAAACTGGATTATTTCTGCAGTGCTGATGCAACCTTAAACATGTTGAAATAGTGAAGGCAGCACAAACTTACTAGTAGAAATGCAATATGGGAAGACGTGTTTTATTGTGTGTCATAAACCTAATGGGAATGGCTGGGTGATCTTATGTTTAAACGCTGTGAGAAATACCTCCATCCATCTTCCATCCATCATTTCCCCCTCTCATTATTTAAGAGAGCACTGTTCTGTCCAATCAGATATAACTACAATAATTAGTCCAATAAACACTAAAACTTATCTACTGGACATGTTTTATGTATTTTTGTTTTGCAAAAATAATATAAAATAAACAAAACAATAACACTACGAGTACAATAGTGTAAGGAAAACAGTCTGTGTATATGGATCTCAGTAAAAGGCATCTAAATGATAAAAATCCACCCAAATTATCATGTGTCTGCCACATATTCAAAAACTGAAAAAGTTGAGTTGCTTAGTCACTGGATAATGGGAGATGGACATTTATACTTCCAGGGTTGTCATATAACTCTACTGATTAGGAGCTAACTTCCAAAGAAACAGGCATAGATTCATAGAATGATATAATCATAGTTGCAAGAGACCAACCCCCTGCCATGCAGGAAATCATAAAGCACACCCAACAGATGGCTATACAGCTTCTGTTTAAAGACCTCCAAAGAAGGAGACTCTACCACACTCGGAGGGAGTGTGTTCCACTGTTGAACAGCTCTTACTGTAAAAAAGTTCCTCCTAATGTTGAGGTGGAATTTCTTTTTCTGGTAGTCAGTTAGTTTAATAAACACATGGACACTGCAAAATTCAAAAATGATTACTCCAATACAAAATTAATGAGCAATAACTTCCCCTCATTCAAACAGAAGCTAGCACTGGCTATAAACATATAAACAGTTTAAAAGATGCATCTGGTGAATTACAATGCCAGCAATCCCATCAGTTTTTATTAGCTTATTTACACAATACAGTGTGAATTATTTCTGAAGTACCAGTGCTTCTATGTAGCCATCCACTTATGGAATGAAGAGAATAAGGCATTCTTGCAATGTCTCTCTCTTTGTATGTGCCTGTTGACTTATGAAGACCCCATAAATTTCATGGGGTTTTCTTAGGCAAGGAATACTCAGAGGCGATTTACCAATTCCTTTCACTGAAATAAAGCCCACTGAAGCTGGTATACACTGGAGGTCTCCCATCCAAGAACTAACTAAGGATCTGATGCCTTAAGGTACTTAAGAGTATCTAGTTTCTAGACCCAACCAATTCAGCTGTGGTTAATAGGTTCATATTGTGTAGATGCTGTATATAGATAATGGCATGATGAATGACATTAAATAGCAATAGAAAGAGAATAAGTTCAAATTAATCCTTCCAGCCTATGAGGCAATATCCAATATATGTGGTTTTGGGAGGGCTGACAAATCCACTATGTGTGACACTTTTTTCATGGTACAGTGGTACCTGCAAATTCACCGTTGTTTAGATATGAAAGACCCCTTTGAATGTGGAAAAAACACAAATTAAAAAAAAAACATCATTCTTTTTACTTAAAAGAACACCTCTCTAGGAATCTCTAGGTCCTCCAATGCAACTCTATGGTCAACATCTGTCAGAAAGTTGATCACAGAATCATGCTGGAGGATCTACAAATGCCTAAAGAAGTCATTACTTTAGAAACTTCTAGGTTGTCCAGCACAACTCTATGGTCAACGAGTTGTGCTGGAGGACCCAGAGATTCCTAGACAGTACATATTAATAAAAATTGCAAATAATCAAATCTGCAAGAGTCAAAGCCGCAAATGTGGAGGGAAACTGTATTGATAATTGTAATGAGTTTGAAATGTTGCTTTGAAAAAAAGAATTTGCTACATTACTCTGATCACTTGACAGGTGATACTTTTATTGCAGCCCCAAAAGTAACTTGGTGGATCACTCATTTACTAAAATGTTACTCTCCACCTCAGGAAAAGGCAATGGCAAACCTCCTCCGGTGAAATCTTGTCAAAAAAATTCCTTTAACTGGTTTGCCATAAGTCGGAAATGACTTGAAGGCACACAACAACAGCAACAAGAAAACACAGGCAAACTTTTAAAAAGTTTTTTTTAAAAAAACATATCTAACCTACGTTTCTAAAATGCTGTTCTCCTCCTCCTTTTCTCACTCTCTATCCTTTTTTGCTAGATCTTTGCTAGCCCCACATCTGACAAAGAAGGATCACCCAGCTTGCCATCCATGGGATACCTCTCACTGCTCAGAAGGAGTCTGAAGGTACCCAGGAAAAAGTAACAGGGAGGAGCCCCATTACATTACTTGGAAAGGTTAATTAAAAGACTGGCCATTCACACAAACAAGTAACACCATTCCAGTGTGTTACTGGTGGGAAAACCCCAGCTAGCTACCAGGGGAAAAATAACAACAGTTAATAACAACAACCAGCAGAGTAATTTGTTACAAGTAACATGTTACTTCCATGTTTTCCAGGTCATTATCTGCTGACATGGTTTCCCCCACCTAAATTAAAAAAGAAGATATAAACCTGTAGGTAGCTTCGATCTTGTTTTAATGATTTAGCACTAGTTGAGAGGAGCGTATGTGTTATATATTGTCATAATACCCTTCTACATTTCAGTGGTGACATGAAAAGTGGATGGTGAAGAAAGCTAAGAGGAAGGTAATAAACTAATATGAAATGTGGTGCTAGAGAAGAGTTCTACAAATACCATGCTAAAAAGACAAATTAATGGCTCTTAGTCAATCTTGAACTCTTACTAGAAGCCAAGATTAATAAACTGAGGCTGTCTCAGTTTGGGCATATTTATGAGACAATATGGAGGAAAATTATAATACTCAGAAAAGATAAAAGTAGGGGAAAAGAGGCTGAACACAATACAGATGGATAGATTCAGTCAAGGAAGCCACAGGTCAGATTTGGAAAGACCTGATCAAGACTCTTAATAACAGAGTTTCTTGGCGATTTCTCATTCATAGGGGTGCCATATGTTGAAGCCAACAACAGCAACAATAACATAAGGGCACAAATCCAGGGTTTCACTCATGGGATAATAAAATGAGAAAGAGCTTTTCAGGAGGAAAATAAGCTATAAAAGCAATGAAAAAAGAGGGGAAGAGCAATTTTGAAGACCAGAAGCTGTTTAACTTTCTTCTAATTTCAAGGTTAAAAATTATCCTCAACCCTGGTAAAAAGGATTCCCCCAACATCACTGCTGGTGAACAGTTCCCAGCACTGTACACTGGGGGTCACTAAAGCATTGGATTTGAGTCAGCCCTTGCTGAAGTTGAGTAAAAGGCAATGATGTAATTTTCTCCATCCTCTGTATTTCCATTACAAGGAGTGTTGGGGATTGTTGTTGTTTTAAACCTATTGGCAACACCTCTATCTATTTATATTCTTGTCTCTAAGAAGCAGCAAGCTGCATGGTACTGGTTAGCTGCAGGAATAAGCACCTAGATGTAATGCAGAACATGGTAAGAAAAATAAGGATGGAGCAGAGGAAACACATCAGAGGCCAATAGCTGTAGAATTCAAAGTAGTGCCAAAACACACTGTAGAAATAATCCAGTTTGAGACCATTTTAACTGCCCTGGCTCAGTGCTAAGGAATTCTAAGAACTGTAGTTTTGTGAGACATTTAGCCTTCTCTATCAAAGAGCTCTGGTGCCACCACATACTACAATTCTCAGGATTCCCTAGCACTGAGCCAGGGCATTTAGAACTGTCTCAAACCAGATTATTTCTGCAGTGTGTTTTGGTACTACTTGTTAATCTGGAAAATCAGTATGCAAGGGATCTTGTAGCACCTTGCATGGAGTGGAAGGTTCCTGGACCGTCCATTGTATGCATCTGAGGAAGCAGACTCAGATCATGCTACCAGCTTCTTTCTTTTGGTTAGTCTCAAAGCTGCTGCAAGATCCCTTTGCATATATCAGAAGCCAGGTTCCTCTATGGTCCAGAAAGCACTGCAGAAATAATCCAGATTGAGACTACTTTAAATGCCCTGGCTCAAAAGTAGGGAACTCTGGGAGTTGTAGTTTATTGTGGCACCATAGCTTTGTGAGAGAGAAAGTTAAATGTCCTACAGTATTACAGTTCCCAGAATTTTCTAGCACTGAGCCAGAGCAGTTAAAGCAGTCTCAAAATGGATTATTTCTGCAGTGAGTTTTGGACCTATATGTCCCTCCCTGTTTTTGTCTGGAGCCAGTTTCCACTTTAGAAGTCCATTTAGACTAACTCGTTTGATCTGATGTTCTGAATATCTTACCATTTTGAATCTTCAGTGCCATTTCAAATTCAGGGCGTTGTAGCCATGTTCTTCTAATGCAGACATTATCAACTCTACCCCAGGGACCTATTCACACTATACAAATATAATGCTATATGCTACTTTAAATGCCATAGCAATATCCTATGGAATCATGGGGCTTATAGTTTGGTGAGGCACTAGAGCTCTCTGGCTAAGAATTCTAAATAATCCTCCCAAAACTGCTACTAGGAGAATATGGCTGCTTTTCCTGCTACATTCCTTCCCACAGAGAGCTAAATTTGAAACAGTGCAGAGGATTCCATGGGTTGTTGCCATGGGGGTTAAAGTGTAGAACCCCACTGGGGGACCTTGTGCAAGTCACACTCTCTCAGCCTCAGATGACGGTAATGGGGAAACCCTCTGAAGAAAATTGTCAAGAAAACCCTGTGATAAGTTCATCTAAGGACATTAAAAAATGTACGTTTACAAAATAAAAGCTAAAACACTCATCTAAATATAAATTAATGGTAATGTTGAAAACTTGGGGTCCCATTAGCCTCGCAGGAGACCTTGAGAGAGTCACACTCTCCACCACATGACTTTTTCTTGTACTCAAAGTCCTGTAATGGGCATGGGGGCATTCCTGGGCCTTCCCAAGCATTTTGAGGCACAACTTTAAAAAAATCTGCAAAATTTTGTTTTGACATCTAGGGGTTCCTGTGAGGATCCCAACATGGTGGAAACATCCTCTACAAATCCCAGAATTCCATAACATTGTGCCATGGCAGCTAAAGTGGTGCCAAACTGAATTATTTCTGCAATGCAGATGTAGCCTCCCAGCCACCAAGAGATCATTTTGGGGGCATTTCAGAGCAAATAAATATTTTTTTGGGGGGATTGCAAAAACGTTTGTTCCCTGGGTGGCCATGGGGGAGGGGCACAAAATGGCCCTTTTGGGCTCCATGTGGCCAGTGGACTGCACTTTTCCAACAACTGCTTTAAAATACAGTAAAGTCTGGGTTCTGAGGCTGCTTGAAGTCCTTGTAAATAAAGATTTTGCCTTTAAGATGTTTTAATCTGTCAATGGGTATATTTTAAGAATAGTGCCTTGGACCTACTCTTTCCCTTATGACTCCAGGGTTTGAGTCAATACAAAAGAGGCAGCTTCTGGCAGTGAGATGTGGGTACTAGGAAAGGACAGCGAACTGCTAGATATTTTCTTTGTTATTTTTGCATTCTTACTGCCAGGAATGGGGAAAGGGTCTTGTGCAATTTTTCTTTTTCAAAAGCCAAAATAATCTGGTGGGCTTCAAGCACTGCCTGCCTGTGCACAGAATATAGGTGTGTGCTATTTGCCATTCTGTCTCAGACAGCAAAATGTCTTGGGTTGGCTGTGTCTCTTCCTAATTACCCACCTTGTTGTTGAGTTGTTGAAAAAGCCTTTGAGCACACATATGCCACAATACTTCACATGGTGGGGGATGCTGGCTGAAGGATTCTGGGAGCTGTACTCCAAGAAAGGAACTGTCCAATCCCTGATTTGAACCCATGAAGCTACGTTTACATCCATCTGCTCTAAATGAAGCACCTGAGGCTGCAGCCACACTGCAGAAACAATCCAGTTTGACATCACTTTAACTGCCATGGCTCAGTGCTTGAGAATTCTGGGAGCTGTAGTTTTGTGAGACGTTTGGCCTTCTCTGTCAGAGAGCTCTGGTGCCACAACAAACTACACATCCCAGAATTCCATAACATTGTGCCATGGCAGCTAAAGTGGTGCCAAACTGAATTATTTCTGCAATGCAGATGTGGCCTTCCTGCCACCCTGATCATGAAGTTTAATTCAGACTTCAGTAGTGCCATGTCTCAACTGGGGTCAAGTCAAGACATTGGGAGCCAGTGATGTTCCAAGTTTAAACAGAGGCCTTCTCCTTGCTGCGATATTGAATTGAAATCATTTACCAGCTAACTAACCTGATGAAGCATAGCTGCTTCCTCTGAATCACTGGCAGCCCAGCCCAGTGTGTTGGATGAAGGCAACATCTCAGCAGAGCACAAGGCCAAAGGGCTAAAGGGAGATGCTGTCAAGATGATTCTGGAAAGTTCAGATTAGGAAAGACAGATGTGAGCATAGCTCAGGGACCTTGGAACAGGTGCTGTCAGAAAGGAGGGCAACAGACAGGGAGTTCAAGACAGACCCGGTCACCAAAGAAAGGTCTGAAACCATGCTTTTATAACAAGAGCATAATTCTATATGTCCAGGAGTGGTCATTCTCCATTCCATGGAAACTGCTGTAGCCTCATTATTCCTTTCAGTAAAATTGATTCTGAACTTGGGCTGTTTTTTTTAAAAGTTTTTTTCTGTTTTAAAATGTATTGTATTTTGATAGAAAGTGAAGGAAGGTTAAAAGAAGGTGTAAGGCATGCTTTGATTTTGAGGAAAGCACTGGGAGACTTCTGGAGATCACTCCCCCTAATTTCATAAAAAAGGAGGTATGGGGAGGAGGAGACTTCAGAGAGCACAAAAACATGATGCCATACATGGAACATATGTTGCATGATTCCTACTCAATGAATAGCAGTTCACCTCTCCAGATATGGGTCATTATGGAAAGAATCCTAATAGTAGGAAGATCCCAAAACCCCATAATGAGGACTGAGTATGCTCAGGGACCACATAATGCCACTTTATTGCTGAATGTGGGGAAAACAGAGAAAATGGGTGGGTGGGTGGGTGGCTGAAAGTAGAATGACCATACATCTTAACTTTAGTTTCAGGGTTGGTCCAAAGGCTGTCCTGTGCTTGAAGGTGTCTTCTTTTTGCAGCAATCTTCACTAAGGGGATCTAATGGAATGGGCTGTTTTTGGAGAGAGTAGGAGCCCTGATGTTCATCCAGGAAACTGAGGGGACTTTATAATGATTAATAATAAGGATATCTTCTACTAGCCTCACAAGCCTTACAGTAGCTGGAAAGAGGCTTAGTTACTTGTCAGATGGGGGAAATCCTGTGCAAAAACAAGATTTAAAAGGTAGGGGAAAAAACCCGTAAAAGCAGGTTGATTTTCACACGTCATTGTCAAACTTGTGTTAACCCAAACAGAAAGTAAACAAAAGCTGCTCCTTTTTACTTTTGGGATTTTCCAAAAGTAAAAAGAAACGGCTTTTGTCTACTTTCCCTCCACTTTCCATTTGGGTTAATATTCGTTTAATGACGTATGATAATCAACCCACTTTTGCAGTTTTTTCCCCAATTTAAACTCCCATTTTTGCGTGGGATCCTGTGTGATAAACTCCTTAGATAATTTCTGCAGCAATAAAGAACTGTGAGAAAGGTGGCATATAAATGAAATGAATAAATAATAATAAACTTAGAATACTTGGTGGGGACCATTACATCACATTTAAAGCCCCTTAATATCGAATTATATATCTGCTTTGAATAAAACTACATTTTGTTTCTTTCCCCACTCAAAAAATCCCACCACCTTTCTCAGTGACCCTGCAGAAAGCTTGGTTTATTGGCAAGCAGTGCAAACCATTTTTACACTTCTGATTTATTTTTAGTACGAAGAAAATGAATTTAGCTGTAATCTTTCTGCATAATTAATGATCAAAGTCTTTTCATGTTCTGGGGAACTTACACCGGATTCTCTCCCTCTCTCATTAACTCCCTTGGCAACTGAGTCTGCAATCTAGCATGAAGGGTCTGTATTAGAAATACACAAAAACTCACAGATTGAAACTTCTGGAAAGAACAAAACTCTGGTGTATTTAGGTACAACGGACAGATCATCATAGAAAAACATCAGCATTTGAAATTGTTACTTCAGAAACTTGTTAGGTATGAGTTTTTATGACCAATGTAGCATAGTATCAAAGCTACCAGCAATGCTGGCCTGTCCCCCATTGTGGCGCAGTGGGAGAACCAGCGAGGTGTAGTGGTTAGCTTGTTAAACTGGAACTGGGAAATCCAGGTTATAGCCAACCCTGAACCTGGTGGCTCTTGAGCCAATGACACTTTTTCTAACGCTGACATAGGGTTGCTGTGAGGGTAAAGTGAAGGGTTGATAGAGCTACATGCACCACTCTTGAGTTCACTGGAGGAAATACAAGAAATCATGTGCACACACACACACACACACACATAGGGAATGGGTCCCTTCTCCCAATTTTGCCAATGAAAGCCATCCCTTTGGCCAAACAGGATAACTGGATACAGGAAGTGCTAAACAGCAATGTAAAAAAGCAATCACAAGCTCTTTTCTTAAATATAAATGTGTTTTATTGCAGAGTAGTAATATTATTTACATGCTGTGATACATTACAACATAAATCTATCAAATAGTTCGTGGTGGATGCTGTTGGTTGCCAAATAATATTTTTTTAGAAGAACCACAGACTAAAGTGAACAGACGTACAGCTTTATTTATTCTACAACTTTTAGTAGCTAAAATGTCCATAGTCAAAAGGCAGTGTTTTCTCAGGCCTACTTGTCATTGTATGCATGCAAAACTGAAGGAGAGCAGCAAATATGAAATCAGTGTCTGTTAACTTTTTGTAAAGATCCATAATGCCACCAAAGCTGACAATGGGTAAATCACTTTTATATTTTAAAGCAGGTACGTCTTGCATAAAATATACAGGTCTAATAATATTGGTATAAATATGTTTTTATAAACCATGTCTTCAAAACAAAGGAGAGAGATGCAGCCTGCACATGCATTATGAAAAAAGACAGTCTAGCAAATGTTTGTGAGCACAGCAAATTATTACTTGTCTTCTACACAGATCTGCTAGAAAACACTGTGAACCTAGAATTGCATTTCTCTTGGCAGAAGAACATCAGTGGAACTCTGAAAAAGGACAGTCTAGCTAATAGATGCTGGTGGAGTAGAATCTATGGAACATGGGACATCGATTATGATAACTTGGGTTTGGCGGGATACAGCAATGCTTGTACCAGATCCATAATGATGTACAATATCAATACGTTCAGTGTTATTTGGCTGTCCTTCACTTTCTAAGGTGCTGAAGATATTTTTAGTATTAACAGCTGCATCACAAACATTGGTAACTTTATAACCATGGGAAATAAGTACTTCATTTTACAAAGAGATCTCTTGTTTCTAAGAAGCTTACAGCAGTACACAACTTGAATGAGCCTATGGAATGTTCATAGACATTTTGTGTGAAGCAATAACTTTCAAGGTCTCAGAAAATTAGTAGGCAATTCAAGGCCTGATTTCCAGTTGTCATGAATGGTCATGTCTATACTGACCTCAGTGTAAACCAGACTGAGCCACTACAGCAGAGAAGCTTGCCCTCTTTCTCTACTTCAAATGAAATTTCATTTTGAGAGGTTTAAACATTAATATGCTGGAATTCCTAGGATCACCAATTAAGATTTCCACTGTAATATACAGTAGGTAGTTTTAGAGTGGTTCACTATCTTCAGCTCCAATATTAGATCAGTACTATTGGACCTTCCCTCTGTGCAAAAGCTGCACCCACTAAGAATATCCTGCTATCTAAATAATCCAGAATCTGTTGCCTTTCAAGTGTGTGTGTATGTCCTTCAGGTTACCTGTCAATTTATGGCAACCCCATGCATTTCATACCATTTTCTTAGGCAAGAAATACTTAGAAGTGGTTTTTTCGGTTCCTTCTTCTGAAATATTGCCTATAAGTGTATCAGGCTGCAATTCATGTCCATGCAAATGTCAACATTAGCTGAGAAGGATTGGCAATACCTGTCCAACACATTTGAAGGGCACCAGTTTGGAAATGACTGTCTGTCCTAAATAGTTTTGACTCCAACTCCAAGGCTGACTTTTTGAAATTTCAATTTTTTAGTTGGTGGGCCCTGAGAGACTGGACTAACTGTAGATTACAGACTTTTGAGCAATCTCTAAATAACATGAAAATGTGCAGAATCATCCAAATCCCTCTAGATTTTGTAGCTCCGGAATTCCTTGTCTTGTTTCCAAAATGAAACTGATTCATTAGGAACTCTCCAATGTTCCATACACATTTTAAAAAGAAAAAGACCCTAATTTTGCTCAGATCACTGTACATGTGCCATTTGTTGCAGCATTCCTAAGTCCCTTCATCTCTTTCTCATCATCACCTCATTACCAATGTGCATATGTTCAGTGATAAAACCCTTCACCACTCCAAAAGCCATTTTGAGTTGGTATTACATGGCTAAATCAAGATTACTTTTTTTTTATTGACAGCATTCAGTGGATTGAGATGACTGCTCCACCCACCCACCCCCAAAAGCAAACTTGATGTGTCTGTACATTCAGGTATACAGTATCCAAGTTTTATTTTGTGTGGTGTTTTATCAATAGGAAGAAGCATGTGTGCACCTTGGGAAACTGTCCAAATTCAAATCAGAATAATTTTTCTTTTGTCATCATTTTTTTCTAGTGACCATGTGTACAATGAGAACAAATATGTGTGCACATCAACAAAACACTGCCCAAAACAGAATCTCAATGCAATCATATGTGTAATCATCTCAAGGCTGCTTTCTAATGCACGCATTTACATCAGCCAAAAGATAATCTTTTGTATGTACAATCACATCAAGATTACTCATTTACTGTATTTTATAAATGCACACATGCAGGGCGTGGAGGAATATGTCCTTCAGCAAAACATTGAAGAAAACATTGCATTACAATAATAGGTTGCATCATATGAAGATTTATCATGTTTTGCATTGTTTCATCAATTTTCAATAGCACATCAGTAAGGGAACAATGGGAAAGATACAAATGAAGTAAAAGAAGAATGGACCCGCCATCTGAAGCAAATGGTGCATGCTCCAGTTCTAAATCATTTTTTAAATTCTCCTCATAAAATGAGAATATGGGAGAAGTGGAAGCCAAAAAACAAGAGCAAAGAAATAATAGGAGTAGAGAGATAGAGGAAACCCACCCATACCGGAAGAATGGACAGCTATGTTTGATATTACATGTTTCCAAAAATCTTCATAATGCTTCATCTGTTTCACTGCTAAAATACAGTCTGGAGATATAGGCTAAAAATGATGTCAAAAAGTCATAATTAAGATATTCTTAATTGTCAACATGGCTTTGAATGGTGGAAAAATATTGTTTTAGTCACACCAGTTTTGCAATATCCGTGCTTCGTACTGTAACTCTAGAAAAAACGAAAGCTTGGAAAAGGTTTTTGTTTTTAAATGACAGCTTCCAGAATCCCAGTCCATGCTGGCTGAGGGATTCTAGGAGTTGTAATATATATATAAAAAATAACTTTTCCAAACTTTAGGGGGTAATTAGGTAACATCCACCTCACTTTATTTTCCCCAGTTCTAGTTCACTCTCTCTAAATCATTCAAGTTCTCGATTTTAAAAAATGTCATTTTGTGAAAATTAAAAGCAGATGGGAAGGGGAAAATACTAATCTATTCATTTATTTTTCTTCTTCAAATCCACACCATTATAATACTCATAAATTATGTTTTAGCTTTCTCAATCTGTTTTATGCATATTTTTTCTTAGGTGAAATTCTGTATTTTAATACCATTACTCTTTCTTATTTATTAAATATTTGTTATATATTATATCATAATTATATATATATATATGTATTAAATATATCTATATATCTATATATATATATGCACATATACTCTGGTTAAGAAAAATACAGTTTTGCTTTCTTTTGTTTTAAAAGGCTTCTGGTAAGATAAAATATTCACACTTTTGAAGGCAAGTTCAACTGCACCTCCCCACTTCTCAGTCATGAAGTTTTGCCATCCTTCACCATCTCCTGTTTGGTCATATATCCTCTAGTCCTTCAACAGACTTAGGCATCCAACAGGAGATCTGTGTGTATTTCAATATATGAAACCCATGAAATAGCCCATGGTATGCAGGGGAGGGGGGAGCATAGGGAGGGAATCATACGAACAGTGCAGATAAGCTAGAGCTTCAAAATGTTCTCTGAAAAACATATCTCAGAATTTCCATGGCTAATACCCATACTAATGGGTTTTAAAGTAACGTTTCTATTCTTCGAGGTAAACCAACCTGTGTATGTGGATGCTGAACTGTGGTGAGTTGGATGTGCATTTGCATGCTGATATGGCCTCTCTGGCCCAAGTGGTGTTGTACTTACAAAATATTGCAGAGATGGCTTGCAGATAAAATCCTCTGGATTTTTCCACTGCTTCTTCTGCAGTAACTCTGACAGAGCTCCTATTCAAATCTGGTAAAATCCAAAGTCGATGTGCTGCTCCCCTGGGGCGGCAGATCCATTGACTGCCCTGGGATGGATACAGACTTGATCTGAGATGCTATCCGTTACTGATGGAGCATGAAGTTCCATCAGCAATCTTAGGTAGGAGATCTGGGAGGTACAGATGGTGACTCCCACCAGTTTGGTGATGATGCCTCTCAGAAGACCTCCTAGGCCAGTCAACAGCCATTGAGGATGGAAGCACAGAGCTGCCTCTGGGCATCGTCTGCCAGCTGGTGCACATCTTGGGGGAAACCATTGTACAAAGATGTACTGGGTACCTTGCTGCACAATGCTGGCAAAGTGGATGAAAGGACTTGTACCTGTGTAAGACCTGGTCACACAAGTGTAAGTCATCAAGCTTTTGTCATGCTTGAAACAGACCCTTGACTAATGTATGTCCCAACTGATGCCAATGAGCCAACACCTAAGTCTGGATCCAACTGCTAGTATACAACAGCCCTGCTGTCTTGGGGTAATGATAGTCCAACCTAGCCAGTTCAGGGAAGGCTAGTAAGGAGTAAGAGATATATTTCTCTTTATCTTGACACATGAATATCGACATATTCTTTATCTGAATCAGGTACATACTGTAGCTATTTCCTATTCATCAGGAAATTAGCAAATTTATTTGGGGGGTGTTACAACTCCCAGTGGCCACACTGACTCAGGGAGAAACTGGGAGCTGTGGTCCAAAAGAGTAAATTTCCCAAGTTCTCTTCTTCATCATGAACAACACCTTGTTTGTGTTGCTTGCTCTGGACTAGGACCCATGATGAAAACTTTCCCGACTTATCATTTTTCTATGGACAAGAGTCCAGGAAGCATGGGTGCTTTCACTGTGCAGTGGACTTGCTGGGGAGATGCTGGGAGCAGGAAACAAGAAAACGTCAGACATTTTTAATTCTATCATCCTTTAAAAAAATTTAAAACTTATATACCATAGGAATCCCCTGAATTTCTTCACTGTAAAGGCTCCATAAGAAAATAATGGGGGAAAAATAATCATTAAAGTGCAAAGTCTCCACTACATAACCCTCATCACCCTTATATTTGCTCCTTCCCCACCCCACCCCATGAAACTGCTTATCTGCTTTATGAGACAAAGATGCTCATGAAAGTAATGGCTAGTGGTACGCAGTGATAAGCTGTTAATCTATTTTGGATGCTGACGCTTCAGTGAAGTTTCCCTGAGTCAGAATAACTTCTCCCATTCGTTCTAGTAGACAGAGCTGAGCTGAATGTGCATTCTTTTATGCAAGACATCAGCTTTTTGTGGGTGACAGTAGCAGGAAACCTCTGGCTGTCCAGATACTCTTGGACTTCAGTGCCCATTATCCCTAACCAGCATGGTAGTATTCAGAGATAATGGGAGCTGATATTCTGGAGGGATGCTTTGATGAACTGATGCATAATTCATTTTGGGGAATTATGTTAAAATGGGTTCACACTTTTGCTCAGCTGGGTATTCACAACTTTTATGATCACTCAGCCTCACTTTTTAATTAAAAAGGTGATAAAATACATTTAGAAATGTGGCCTTGAATGGGGCTGTCCAACCTGCTGAGAATATTTAGGGGCTAAAACTTGGAGCATAGGGAAGGGAAGAGGGGATAGGGAAGCCACCATCTGTCACTGATTTAGAGTAGTGTACATCTCCTCTTTTTCAAAAGCTCTGAGCGGCTTCCAAATTGTTTCTAGGATATCCCCAATCCAGATAGCTTCCATAGCTATCTGTGCTTAGCTTCAACATTCAAACTGTATTATCTTCCTTAAATCATTCTGTGGCCTACAAAAAAAAGTCACCTATGAGAGTGAGAATGAAATGAGAAACAGCTTAGTTGCCCACTGCATAGATGTTTGCTGGTATCCTAGATCAGCTACTTCATTACACTGTGTAAATAAGGGTACATCTACAGCAATGTTTCCCAAACTTTGGTTCTCCAGATGTTTTGGACCTCTGCTCCCAGAATTTCTGAACTTCATCCAAGCTGGCTGTTGCTTCTGGGAGCTGAAGTCCAAAACACATGGTTGATCAAAGTTGTGGAACCACTGATCTACACTGTAGAAATAATGCAGTTTGATACCACTTTTGGTGACAGCGTCACCATGGGTTGGAAACAATTCAAAGGCAACAGCAACAAGCCAGATTGTACAGAATCCTGGGATCTGTAGTTTTACAAGGTCTTTTGCCTTCTCTGCCAAAGAATGTTGGTACCCCACAAAACTACAAATCCCAGGATTCTTTAGGATGGAGCCATGGCAGTTAAAGTGGTGTCAAACTGCATTATTTCCAAAATGTAGATACACCCTAAATGACCTCTCCTGGCCCAGTCCTACTCCCAGCTCACTTTAAGAGCCAGCTGCTGGATCTGGGAAAGGAGATCCATTCAGTTTTGGATTCTGAGAGTTGTAGTCCAAAAAAGTAATTTTTTCCAGGCTCTGGTTTCATATAACTTCAACACTGATGAAAGGATAGCATCCTCCAATGTTTATTATTTTAGTAATGTTGTTAGCCACCTAGAGTCCCAGTGTTGGCAGGAAGGCAAGATATAAAGATAATGCTAGTGCCGATAAAGATTATTATTATAACTGAAAGCAGCAGGTTAGCTTATGGGGTGCATGCGCTACGCCAAGTTCCATTACCAGACCATCTCACAGCATCTCAGGCTCACTCTCCTGAATGGTAAGGCTGGTCTTATCTGAAAGAGATGTCATACAACGCTATATAGTCTTCCCCCTTCCCAATTATATTTCAGTAAGCACAACATGAAACTGCACTGTGAATATCTTTTTTCTGCTTCTGCCTCAGGTCACTGACAACTAGCCATGGGGACTAGATGATGCAAAAAACAATAATAAATACATTGTTGTTCCTCAAAATTACAAGAAAGATGAGGCAAAGAGACATAATGTGATTGGTAGATCTTTCTCTTTTGTTACATATCATCTGAATATTCCTCCTGGGTGGAAAAACTAGTTAATTGTCCAGAATGATCACTGGATTTTTCATCTGTGGGTACAAATCGTTAAGAAGACCAAAGCTTGGAAAAGTTATTTAAATGGACTACATCTCTCATAATATCTCAGCAACATTATCAGTGACCATGCTGACTGTGGGATTCTGGGAATTGGGATAAGTTTCCCAAGCTCTGGTTTCCAGAAAAGTTTCCTGAAAGGAATCCATCTATAAGTTCAAATGGGATATCCATTAAAAATATAAAGAAAATGATAGACGTCTTGCTCCGGTGGAGCATGGAAAGATGTAAGATTATGTGTGGAATTCAGCAGTTTAGCTAGCCACTTTGGTCTCAGGGAAAACTTCTGCCTTGAAAGGCATGGTTTTTTGCCTTCATATATTTCCTGCAAATAGAATTGCAACTCCTTAACTCTCCAGCATTCTCTTGTCTGGTAGTGTTGACATGGAACCTCCAACTGCTCAGGTTGCTGGGGCATCCCTACCCATAATATGGAGCAAAACTAACAGCAATGGAGTCCTTTGCCATTCACTCCCCACCCACCCACCCACTATAAGGCAAAACTGGAGTCTTGCTAGTAACAAGATAATGAAATGAATCGCTGCACAGCTGTAGCATTGGGATTAGGGATGCATTTCTAGAATGCTGGGTGACAGATCTGGTGTTAAAGCAACAGTGACAATATCTAGGTCAGACACTGGCAACCATGGTCAGCAATGGGATGGGGGATGGAGGTAAGGTAGACTATAAGGTATTTATCAACATTAAAAGTGCTATAAAATGATTAATAATAAGGTTTACAAAACATTCAGCAGATTAAGGCTGCAATCCTTAATCTGCAAGTTTACTTGGGAGCAAACTCCACTGAACTCAACAGAGCTTGTTTCTGAGTAAACATGCATAGGATCTGGCTGTACAAATTCTCAGCAAGTGCTTAATAAAGAATGGGAATCCCCTGCCTTCATTTTCCTGTCACTCACTTTCTTAATTGGTGTAGATAAGGTCAGGGAGGTCTCCTCACTTTCTGATCTTTTAAATTTAACAATATGATAAACAAGGCCTCGCAAGTTAAAACCGCTTCCTAAAATGAATTCTGACAGTATTATCAAAAAAGAAAAAAGAAAGGTATACACACTCATCAGAATATATTTTCTACCTTCAACATTTTTCTTCCCTTCTAATGTGCTCAGTGTAAAACACTGAGCAAGATCACGATGAGGAATTATTAAAGCAGTACCTCTGGAATGCTAAACAATGTTTCCCAGTTTTCTGAGAAACAACAGATATGTTGTTTTCAGATTTATTTTGGAACAGTGCCTTGTTTCTATAGAAATACCACCATGATTATCAGAGTATGCATCCCCCTATGGTGACGGCTTCTGCTAGTAAAGATCATAAATGGACAAGTGCAAGACATGAAACATACCTCGTATAAAACCCCTGAATCATACAGTATTAAATCATAATTGGAAGTAACAGAGTAAAACAACAAACCCACAACAGAAACCACAACAGAAAAAACCCCAGTGTTTTTCTTATGGCTTCATGAGCCAGTGGGAGCTTGCAAAACATCCTAGAAATAAACAAATGTCTAGAGCTGCTTTTTTAAAAAATGCAACATTAGATTATCTGCAGATTGCATAAATGTGTTGTGCCACATAATCATATCAAAGTTATTTGCAAACATTATAGAAACTGGAATGCTTTAACATGAGACACAACAGAGTACGTACATTTATAAGAAAAATGGGAGCAATCATATAAAAATATAACTGGGGGATGCAGTACATTAGCAGTGCTATCAAGGCTAGAGATGAAAGAATGTGAAAAGTCATCACTTTTGTTTCTGGAAGTTGCTCACTGGTATAGTAGTTATCCCAATCATCTATTTACTTAAAGTCTCACTGGTATTATGCATCTGATTCAAAGCTTTTTAGAACAACTCCATTAGATAATATGGTATTTAATGAATTCATGCCCACTTGCAGCCAACATAGGGCCTTCAGGAATAATTACACTTGATTTCAGGTACTTTAAAATTACTACTTCCCAAGCCCATACATTTTGCAAAAATAAAATATAAAATAAAATTCTAAAGGCATGGTTTCATTCATCTGGAATGTAAACTCTTTAGGAACTAGGAGAAGGAACTGTATTGGGCCTGGATCACACTGATAACACTGTTGGCACTCAATGATAAACAGACAAACAAGATACAACTGACTTTGCCTAGTTCCTACATGTTCAACATGCTCATCACCTGGTTAAGTGATGCTTCTTTGGAACCTGCAGCTCCTTCTGGCCTTTCTCCCTCTTTTATGCCCTCTGTCTCTTTTTTCACAGTCCAAGTCCTCTTATTTGTGATGTGTGGATGTTTTATTTGAGCTTAAACTGGTTGCATTTGATAAAGCTATACTTTTTTCCACTTTTGGTAACTCTGGCGTCTCAAACTCCCAGGGACAGACATCTACCCGAGATGTTAAGGGTTTCTGTGAGTTACTAGTTGTTGACTTAGTAGAATCAGAGGGAAGCATTCTCCCCGCTGGAGAAGTGGATGTACTTTTGGTCTGATCTCCCAGTTTATTGAGAAAATCTTTCTCTACGGTTTGTGTGGTGGCCTTTTGGATCTGTTCCTTGGGATCTTCACCGCAAACCTCTGTGACATAATGTTTATTAACATTTTCACCTTTGAGTCCAGGAGCTTCCTGTTGAGACTTGGGGCTCAAATGTTTTTTCTGCTCTTCCACAACTTCTACTTGGGTTTCCCAGGGGCAAACTTCACATCTATCTGTGCTCTTTTGATTGGGTAGCTGATGACCTTCAGAAGCTTTGCCTTTCAGCTGGTGTTTCTCAGATTCAGAGGAAGCAATGGACACATGCTTTTGAACTTTAGAATCAGAAGCCCCTGTCCCTGGGCTCTGGTTATATACTTCCCAAGGGCAAACGTCTCCTATATCAACATTATTCTTCTGCTGAGACTTACCTGCTCCTGCATCAGGATTTCCAGAGGTCTGGTTGGATCTCTGTTGCTTCATTATGCCTGATTTGTGAGGCTTCCTTGACTCTTCTGTGTGGGCAGAGTTTTTTCTATGGGAATCTTTAGAGTCATTTTTCTCTGAGCCTGACTGCTTTTTGCTTGTCTCTTTGCCCTTTTGTTGAGACTTGTGGGATTTGCTGCTTTCTTCATTCTGCACTTTCCCTGCTAACCCCAGTGTTTTCTCTTTGGCACTGGCAATAACACTAAGCGATTTCTGTAACACAGATGTTCTCGGGTGGAGGGGTTTCTTGTCTGCACTTAAATTATGAGCGCTCACTGATTTACACACTAAAGGGACATTTTCAGTGGGCACAGCTTCATTTTTTTCCACTGCTTTTTTGGTAGTTTTTTTCCCTGGGAGAGAATCCAGCAAGGAGTTCTCTGTAGCTGTTATGACTTCCACACTTTCTGTAGTTAAGCTATTTGACTCTTCCGTTGGGTCTCGCACGTGGTCGTAAGTGCTGTGAGACTTTTTCAATGAGAAGACTCTGTTTCTCAATGATTCCTCCTTTGGCTTGATGTGCCCACCAGAATCTGGTGGGTTTTTCTTTGTTACAGCAGGATTCTTTGAAACTCCATGCTCCAAAAGGTCCTTTTCTTCCCGTGAGCACTGTCTGGTGACTGTCTCGGGGATTTCAGTAATTCTTCGCATAATTGAACGACCCAAGCCCTTTTTGGAGCACCTCTTTTTCTGGAGGTGAGGATTGTTGGTGATCATCTTTTTCCTCTTATAGATCTCTAGCTGGGCATACAATTTCTTCAGTTCATCCTGCAGAAGAAAGAAAAACTATTAAGAACTATACATATTAATTCAAAGTCAGAGTGGGACAGTAGCAAGAAGGTTGGATCCCTCTGCAGGATTCTGGAAGCTGTACTCTAAACAAAGGAACTTTCATAAGCTTTGAGTTTGGACAGTGAGAAATCCAAATTGAAATCCTCTCAGTTATGAAGGACATTTTGACTCAAAATGACACAGGATAGTCTTGGTTTCTTCTCATGAAAGTTTTAGATTTTCAATAAAATAAAATTGTTGCCCAAACAGACCTTTTCACACTCTACACTTTATCTGCCATGCCAATATGCTATGGAGCCCAGGGATTTAAAGTCTGGTGAAGGGTAAAGTGCATCATATTTCATATAGTTTAGCACAATGTGATTACAATAATCTAAAGGAATTCTTCAAAAGATCTAAAATACCACTAAGCATCTTTTGTCCTAGATTTTTCATTTCATGCAAATTTGGTGTGTTGAGGGAATTGGTGAGTCTCTGAGAAATTGTGTTCATGTTATACTTTATTTTGCATATTTCTATACAAGATGCAAAACTGAAAAAATGTGATAATTATTGCATTTTTGCATAGGTGATTAAAAGTCACAGCATAAGCTGGACTGTTTGTGTCTTCATGGCCATTCTACCCTTGTGTGTGTGCTTAGCTTCATAAGTTGAAAAGGCATTAATTTTGCATAAAATTCGGGAGGAGGGAACAGGAAAAAAAACCTGCTGTCTTGTTCTCACAGTGGAGGTGACTTCTCTCACCTGTGACAGCCTTGTTGTTGTTGTTGTGTGCTCATCAAGTCATTTCTGACTTATGGCAACTCTAAGATGAACCTATCCATAGTTCTTGGCAAGATTTGTCCTGAGGAGGTTTGTCACTGAATGCCTATAAAACTAAGAGTGGGACTTGCCCAAGGTCACCCAGTGGGTTGCTCTGGATAAGTTCAAACATGGAGTATAATTTCCCAAAGTCCTAATCCAACACTCAAACCACTACACCATGATGACTCTCTTTTGATGACCTGTCACAACTAAAGTCTCAGCAATGTATATGTATATGTATATGTGTGTGTGTATATCCTTGTTTTCACTGGATAGCTTTTACTACACTATAGCTTTTATTAGGACTAAATTGGCATTTATGAGAATGAGCTGGTCAAAATGGACCAGTTTAGTCCTAATTTAATAAAACTGGAGATGAACTGCCTGTTTAATTTAGTAGGTCAACATACCCTAATATCTTCTGGGTCCAAACTGTGCTCACTCCAAGCTGAATTGATGCTGCTGTTTAAATATGATCCAGACCTTCTCATGTCAAGTTCATCTTCATATGCTTCAGTAGCTATATCATCTCTTGGATTATTGCTTGAATGGGAAAACTGGAAGAATACATGAGATTACAAAGTTAATAAATCTGAGGAAATAATAATAATAATAATAATAATAATAATAAATGATTTATTTATAACCCGCCCAATCACGAGGAATCTGGGCAGGTTACAACAGTAAAAATACATTAAAAATACAATAAAATTCAAAATGAATTCCTTCCCAGCCCCCATCCCAATTATAAAACTACAATATAGGATAATGACAATTTAAAAATACTAAAACACAATAGGATAAAAATTGAGGAAAATTGGGTGAATAGAGAGACATTGATCACGATCGAGTCATTTTCATATTCATATCCGGGGAGAGGAAACTAGGTTGGGAAGGCCTTCTAGAAGGGATCGGTCTTAAGGGCCTTCTTAAAGGCTGTAAGAGTGGAAATGTGGCAGATCTCCTCATTCCATAACTTCGGAGCAGCGGTGGAGAAGATGGACTTAAGCTCCCAAAAGCTTATGCCACCAATTTCTTTCTTTCTCTCCATTCGTCTCAAAGGTGCTACAAGATCCCTTTGCAATTTGGTCAAGGTAATAAATAATAACGAAAAAGCATGCACTATTTGTTTTCTAATGGGACACAAAAACTATTTCTTACTTGGTGGGCTGATGCAAGGGCGTAGCTGGAGGAGGACCCATTGGGGCCTGGCAAACTCACTTGCACTAATTATTGTATATATTCATGTATAAGTCTAGAAATCTAAGTAAAAAAAAACTGGGTTGACTTTTCTACATGTCAATGTAAGTACTGTACTTTTAATTCTTATCAAAACAGAAACCAACCCCTTCTTTGAGTGGTAAAAGGCGAGAGCCTGGCCCTAGTCTTTTCCAGGAGCACCTGAAAGAAGCACCCACCCCCTGCTGCTCTCTCTACCCTGGCACCTCTTCTGACCTTTTTAAATGCCTGGATGAGGTGAATCTGCCCTGGCTTTTATTGTTGACTATATAGCAGCTGCCCAAAGATACTGAATCCTAGATCCCAAACAACTCAGCTATTTTTTTAAAGTCTGCAATAAAACCCAGAGTGGGTTTATTGCACTAGAGATGGAAAGAATTCGGGGATTACAATTGGGCTTCTTTAGAGGCTGTTATCAGAAATATATGGAGTTGCAGTCTGCACTCTCAACCAAAGTGGACCTTCTGAGTATTAGAACACTCTAATAAAAGTTTTGGGACTATGACATAGCACGAGGGACGTTGTCTCCTTTCATTCTTCTACCTAGATCAATATAGACAAGATAGAAATATAGGATAGATATACAGTTTGTGAATTAGCCTAAACATTTCTTAAAACTTCAGAAGATTTCTCTCAGGCTGCTTCCTTATTCAACAAAAAACAGTTGCTGCTAAGTTATATTGATCATATAAAGAGCCAAAGTACACATTAAGTGTGAGATCTCAGTGGAATATCTTAATAACAACTCCAGGAGGTTCAGATTAGATTAGAGCAGCAGCATTGCAGGGGTTCCTTTTATTTCCTTCCCCATGGATCTCAGAGTAATTTTGGAAGGTGATTTAGATGGTGGAAACAGCATGAGAGAAGGGGATTATACAACTCCCCATCCCTGAAGGCAATTGTTCCTATCTTATTTGGAACTCTATGCAACCATTTTGAATTTGTTTAAAAAGCACTGGAAAACTGTTCTAGTCAGGGTTCTCTGTATAACAGGCAGTTGTCCTGAGAAACTTGACAAGAAAAACTGGTGGAGAAAGAATACCTTCGGGACGAGAAGTAATCCAATGGTGACTGTCACAGTCAAGTGTGTGTGTGCAAAGAACAGCATCAGCATCCAATCAGACTGAAGTCTTGAGGCAAGACTAAACCTGAAAATAGAATTCACACAAGGTTGGTAAATGTCTATTCCTCCTCTCTCCTCCCACGTACTGAATGTCAGATTTTTAAACGTTCTTGACAACATTTATAAAGACAAAAACCTCCAAAATTAAAGATGCCGGTCTTACATTACTCCACTGAATACTACAGTATTGTTTGGCTCTCCCTGAACACACAGACTCACCCACACACCCTGATCCTCGGGCTTTTCTCCTCAGGCACATGTGAGAGAACTAATGTGCACATAGCGATTATGAGTGTGGGCTGGGTGTGCAGAGGCATCACTGCATTTAATTCCCAATGAAGTAGAAACTTGCAAGGCTTTGAAGTATGAAGTAGCCCTGACCAGGGCCTGCAAAAGTTACCTTTCTACTACAGTTCCCAAAATCTACCCAGAGAGCATGGGCAAGTGTGGGCCATCAATTTCTCAGGGAAGGATAAAATGGATACTGGATCTCTGAAACTGCCTACCACTGGTTTAGATTTCCCTCCCCTACCAGCTGGTTCTGATATGCTTTATAGGACTGAAATGGCCCTGGTCACTTTAGAGAATGATTAGAGTTGGGAGTTAGATATGGCGAATAAAGAACATCTTATTGCCTTAGGCTGCCTGATTGGTATGGGGTCAGGAGACATCAGCTGGCATCCTATTAGTGACATACACAAGGATTCAGCCCAATGTATGCCCGAGTATCTCCTTTTTATGGCTGTAGAAGAGGCTGGAATTCTTTACTTCAATACAGTGACTTAAGAATCCTTGAAAACCCACATTTTCATGCTATTTCTCCCCCCCCCCCCCAATATGGCCATGTATGGATGGACAGCCAGGAACATGACAACTAAGCCACCCCTGGGACCTCCAGAAGTCATGGAAGTCCTGCCATCATTGTGCTTCTGGCTATAATCACACAGCCAGATGCTTCTCAGTTGTCTTCTGATCTCCATTGGGTTCTACATGGTCATGGAGGTGAGTCCTGTAGGAGAGGAGAAGAGAGGCATATCATAGCTCCACCATTGAGGAACTTTATAATACATCTCCCAGTGCAGGACCTCAGGCTTCATAGTGGGTTTGGATCTATGGATTTAATTATGAGACTTTCCCAGAACGTGATGCTAAGAAGCTTCTGCTGGATTTCTTGTTTAGGGGGCTGACCTTGTTCCCCATGTTATTTTACATCTGCATGAAACCACTGAGAAATATCATCCATGGTTGGGTGACTTAAGGTGGGGCCACACTTGGTTCTCTTAGCTCATTCCAAGTCAATAATCCATTCCAAGTCAAGATTTAAAGTACCCAGTGTCAGTCAAGTTACTTTGATGGATGAGCCATCAAACTGTAGCCAGTAGCTGTAGTACTCGCTGCCATTCCATCCCATATGGTTTTATCTACATTGTGACAGGTGGGCAGTTTTTTCAGGCCTTGTGCTAATGCTGAGGTTTGAAAAATGCTCACCAGGCAGTGCTTGGAGAATTTCCTCCCCTTACACCCTGTGCGACTGTCACCAAGAAGGCTCATGAGTCTTCATACTTGTACACCCGCCTTGCTTCAAATATCATGACAGGCCTACATGTATGTGCCACCTACCTCTCTCCCCAGTACCGTCCCTTGTTCCTGGCATCAGCTTTGTACAACTGCAACTCATATTCAAACACATTAATGTTGAGCCAGAAAGCGCTGGCACCAGCTTCAAATGGCAAGAGATGGATGGCCAGGGTAGCGCTGGTGGGGAAGATGTGATCCAAAGACTACATGTGATTCCAAGATTGTTTGTGGTGCATAGGGTGTCCTACCACCCCAAATATGTTTTTTGGGGAAATCAGAAGTTATTCACCCCAAATGCTTTCTAACATTCCTATAGATCTCAAGAGTAATTTCTACACATTTTGAATGTTCAGATCATTTAAATTCAGCAGAAGTATTTTTTTTCCTAAAAAGGAAATTTACTTTAAAATTTGAAGGCTCTTCACATACAAAAAACAATCTTCTTCCTCCCACAGAAACACAGAAATTTGCTGAGAGTTCAGTCAACAGCCTGTGACCTGGCAATCCTACTCTCCACTCTCACAGGGAAAGATCCAATCAATCATAAAGCTCCTGGGGTGTGATTCCACTCTAGAATGGGATGAAAGACTGGAGGTAAGTTTGAAACGGAACATGTATAAGAAATGGAAAAGGGGGGAAATCACAAAAAAGGAATTCAAAGAAATAGCAGGCATGTGTAGGGGTAAAGTCAGAAAAGCTAAAGCGCAGAATGAACTCAGGCTTGCTAGAGAGGTTAAGAACAATAAAAAGGGCTTTTTTGGATATGTCCGCAGCAAAAGGAAGAAGAAGGAAACGGTAGGGTCACTCCGTGGAGAAGATTGCAAAATGCTAACAGAAGACAGAGAAAAGGCAGAATTACTCAACACCTTCTTTGCCACAGTCTTCTCAGAAAAGGCAAAGGGTGCTCAACCTGAGGATAATGGAGCAGAGGACAGAATAGCGGAATTTCAGCACAGAATAAGTAAAGAGATAGTAGAGGAACACCTTATTAATCTAAATGAATTTAAGTCTCCGGGACCAGATGAACTCCATCCAAGGGTATTAAAAGAACTGGCAAATGTAATATCGGAGCCATTGGCAATAATCTTTGAAAACTCCTGGAAAACAGGAGAGATCCCAGCAGACTGGCGGAGGGCAAACGTTGTCCCCATCTTCAAAAAGGGGAAAAAAGAGGATCCCAACAATTATCGTCCAGTTAGTCTGACATCAATACCAGGAAAGATTCTGGAGCAGATCATTAAACAGAGAGTCTGTGAACATCTAGAAGGCAATGCCATAATCACAAAAAGTCAACATGGGTTTCAGAGAAACAAGTCATGCCAGACAAACCTAATCTCTTTCTTTGATAAAATTACCAGCTTGGTAGATGAAGGGAATGCTGTGGATATAGTATATCTTGATTTCAGTAAGGCCTTTGACAAGGTTCCCCATGACATTCTTGCAAACAAGCTTGTAAAATGTGGGCTAAACAAAGGAACTGTTACATGGATCTGTAATTGGTTGACCGGCCGAACCCAAAGGGTGGTCAACAATGGCTCCTTTTCATCCTGGAGAGAAGTGACCAGTGGGGTCCCACAGGGCTCTGTCCTGGGCCCAGTGCTATTCAACATCTTTATCAATGACCTGGATGACAGAATTGGGAGCATACTTATCAAATTTGCAGATGACACCAAATTAGGGGGAATAGCTAATACCCCAGAGGACAGGATCAAGATTCAAAATGACCTGAACAGACTAGAAAGCTGGGCCAAAGCTAACAAAATTAAATTCAACACGGAGAAATGTAAGGTATTGCACTTAGGGCGGAAAAATAAAATGCACAGATATAGGATGGGTGACACCTGGCTGAAGGAAACTACGTGTGAAAGGGATCTAGGAGTCCAAGTAGACCACAAGTTGAACATGAGTCAACAGTGTGATGCGGCAGCTAAAAAGGCCAATGCTATTTTAGGCTGCATCAATAGAAGTATAGTGTCTAGATCAAGAGAAGTAATAGTGCCACTGTATTCTGCTCTGGTCAGGCCCCACCTAGAATATTGTGTCCAGTTCTGGGCACCACAATTCAGAAAGGACATTGAGAAACTGGAGCGTGTCCAAAGAAGGGTGACAAAAATGGTGAAGGGTCTGGAAACCATGCCCTATGAGGAACGACTTAGGGAGCTGGGGATGTTTAGCCTGGAGAAAAGAAGGTTAAGAGGCGATATGATAGCCCTGTTTAAATATTTGAAAGGATGTCATGTTGAAGAGGGAGCAAGCTTGTTTTCTGCTGCTCCAGAAAACAGGACCCGGAACAATGGATGCAAGCTCCAGGAAAAGAGATTCCACTTGAACATTAGGAGGAACTTCCTGACAGTAAGGGCTGTTCGACAATGGAATGCACTCCCTCGGA
>NC_056527.1:22926659-23028560 GCF_019175285.1 Sceloporus undulatus
GGGTGATAGAGTCTCCTTCCTTGGAGGTCTTTAAACAGAGGCTGGATGGCCATCTGTCAGGGATGCTTTGATTTGGATTTCCTGCATGGCAGGGGGTTGGACTGGATGGCCCTAGTGGTCTCTTCCAACTCTACGATTCTATGATTCTATGATTTGCTAAGAGAAGTGTATGGATAAGATCCTGAACTAGGAGACAGAGATGTAGAGATCTCCCAATATTACCAACCAAAAGCTAACTTTTCAACATACCCCCTTCAATATGGCCACTACCTTGCTGCCAGAGAGCAGGAGAATGAGAGATGCCATGTCCAGTGATCTTCCTATAGCTGGATGCATTTTTGCTCATCCACCTGCTTTCCCATAATACAGAAATTGCCATTTTGTGGTGACTGCACTGCTGAGAAGGTGGGTTTGGGGGGAGTTTTGATTGTGTGTGCAATGACGATAAAAATGCATTGTGATGATGATATATATATATAGGACATCCTAAGTACTGAACAGGATCCCAGCCTATATTTTACTTGTAACACAAGCAATATTTCAACAGATCATCGTGTTGTTTTTGTTGTTCTGTGCCTTCAAATTATTTCTGACTTATGGCAACCCTACGGTGAACCTATCATGGAATCTGCTTGGCAAGATTTGTTCAGAGGGGTTTTGCCACTGTTTTCCTCTGAGACTAAGAGAGAGTAACTTGCCCAAGTTCACCCAGTGGGTATCCATGGTCAAGTGCAGAACTGAACCCTGGTCTCCAGAGTCCTAGTCCAACACTCAGATTCCATTCTGGATCACAGACCACCATGAGAAAACTGTAAATAGTTAGAGAGCACATGTTGTTTGTGAATATTGTTAAATAATTTCTTACTTTGTAGTAGAAACACTTTCACTGGAGAGCATTTCAATATGCATTTTATAGTAAATAAACATTTTAACATGCACTGTGAGAAGAAACTTGAAAGCAGACAGTTTAGAAGTAAGACTCAGTATAGGTCACTTGCCTGATTGTATGGAATATAGCAGATATAATGAGCTCAATGTGAACTGCAACAGCCATATAACGTGGCTCATGGAACGCTGAGGGTACTGTCCGCACTGCATAGCAGAGATAAACACCCCACAAGAGGAATACAAATTCAGCTGAAAGAGGAATAGAAAGAAATGTTGTTTTTAACATTTTTGGCTTAAAAATAAGAGAAGAAATCTGGATGATTCCCAGGAGATTATCAAGCGGGGGGAATTGGGGAAGAAAAGGGCATACTCCCAGCAAAGTCACGTGATCGCACTGAAAATTTTCAGATAATGGAGTTTACTGCACTGTTCCTACTCGGTCCAGCCTCAGAACGGAACGGAAGGAGCAGGAACGAGTGCGGAATGAGTAGGGGACGGATTTTACCACACATACCAGTCCCTCACTTGTTCCATTCCCCCTCTCTTCCATTCTTAATCTGTTCCAGGTGGGGCAATTTTTGAGAACTGTTCAGAACAGTTCTCAAAAACTATTCCCTTCTGGAACAGAATGGGCATGGAAGAAAGGGGGAACGGAACGAGTGAGGGACTGGTATGTGCAGTAAAATCCATCCCCTACTCATTCCATTCCCTTTCGTTCCGTTCTGAGAACGTCCCTGAAGCGCAGTGCAGTAAGCTTTGATGTCTCACTTATCCAGGACTTAACCCATGAAGATCCAGGAATGCTTCAGCAACAAACCATTCCTGGGACTTCTCCATGAATGGTTTGCTGCTGAAGCATTCCTGGATCTTCACCAGATAAGTCCTGGATAAGTGCAATATGTTTGAAAATCTTCAGCATGATTGCACGACTTTGCTGGGAGTATGCCTTTTACTCCCAGCTCCCCCCCACCCCGTCTGATAATCTCCCCACTCTCCCTTTCTTTATATATACATGAAAACATTCAACAGACAGACAACTGAAGCTGCCAATGAAGGAAGGGATCTCATCTACACTTGGTTCTCATGTTTGCACTAGATGAGGGAATTTGACTTCCTCTTAGGCCAATGTAAGCTTGTTGGGATTCCATGCTTCCATGAGTGCCATGGAGGAAGATCAACATGGAAGCCAAGTGGGCGGGTTAAAAAGAGACAGCGTTGCATTGTACTCTGCTAGATTGCTCACGTGCCTAAATGGGATCCCATACATTAGTCAGGCCTCTTTGCACACATTCCAGTGAACCATGGAATCCATTCTAGCTTACCCACTCCCCTTTTGGAGTTTCAAAAGAACAGAATATTTACATCTGCCAGAAATTTGTAGAATAAAATTGCTTGGTCCTGCTCATACTTAGATAGGAAAGACACGATACTACTAAATGTGTGTATCAACATGCACCTTGGGACATGCCCTGTCCCACTGTGTTGTACAATTCTGTTAGTGCTGTATATTTGTGTTCTCTGGAGGCCCTACCTCACCTTAATAGAGCTTAATAGGGCTACAGAGATATCTGATATCTCCCATATATTTCTGTCACCCATCCATGCTGCATTTCAAACTAGAAGTTAAGTGTAAAACTAGGTGTTAAGATTAATCTACTTCCCTCTCATAACAGGACTTCCTCAGAGATATGTGCCCTAGCAGACTTGCAAATTAAGCCTGTAGTCACCTTCCAGTGACCAGTCATAAGACAAGTTACTCTAAATGAAATACATACAGGTGAAGAAAAACACATACTATTATAAACACCAATTTAGGGAACACCACTGCAAAAAGCGTGCTAAATATACCATTTAACTTTATGTTTATCACATATATTTATAACATACTTCTTCATCTGGCATTTTAACAACATATTGACCACCCTTCACACCAGTTTTTAAGTATGGGAAGACAAGATCCATTTTACTGATGTACCACATAAAAACTTCTTGAACATGTAGCTCCCTAACATCCTAAGTGCAGTCCCTCAATGATGCCCCAAATGCCCCCAATCTGCTGAATTTCCACTGATTGCAAATAAACTGATAGCAGTGGGGAAAGAGTTTGAGGAAAATTATCTTATTTTGAATCTCCAGAGACTGGCCATGCTGTGTGGGGGATTTTAAAAGTTCAGTTGCAAGCTTTGATGAAAAGCCATCTTTTTCAGCATCATCAAAGGACAAAAGAACGTTCTCCATTCCAACCCATCTGCAAGATCAAAGAGATTTCTCATCACTTCCAACATGCAGCTCTTTCAAGGTAAGCCAGCATTCCCTGACATCTTGTCTTATTCCACATGGAAGTAGCTATTATGATTTATTCCCATATAGAATTTTTAAACCCCCCCCCCAAAAAACTACAGGATTCTCTTTTAGCCAGTTTTCAAATGTGCATTTCCCAAGACTCATGAATGTTTTCTTTCAAATGATTGGACTTCAGATGGAGTAGCTTCTTTTAAATTAAAATGCTTTCATGAATCATTATTGAAAGAGCCACCTGGAAGAGTCCATAAGTAATGAGAAATAAGAATATGTACTAGAAAAAGACAGGACCTTGTTATCGCATTCCAATCTTATCAAGAAATTGGCAGCTCTGGCCTAGAATATATTCATACCACCATGTTAGGAATATATTTCTACTTCTATTATATTTTTTATTTTATTTATTATTTAATTTATATCATGCCTTTCTCCTGTATGGGACCCAAGACACTTAGGATGGCTAATAATACGAAAAACAAAAACAAAACCAGCTTTGCTCTCCTGCTGGAATATAGTCATATTGAGCTGACATTTACAGAAGGCAAAATATGTCTGAACCTGCTAAGCAGTGGCATTCAAGGCTGTCTGAAACACACTGACACAGAAATAAACTTTAACTAGTAAACATCCCCAAGACTGCAGCCTAACAGGTTTATGGTGACATTAGGTTCCATAAGCCAAAAGCCAATTTTAATACAGCCATTTCATAGGTCAACGGTGATATTATTCTTGTGGGGAAAATAAGTAAGGAATTTTTACAGCACTCTACAAATTTGTTAGTAAGAAAGCACAGTTTCTCCTGCATTGGCCATATCACAGTGTTCTTAAGTGATCATGCTGGTGACCTAAATATGCAGCATTTTGGAAGGAACAGCGCTGTTGGCAGTAGGCACTCCTTTAAGTCTGAAAGCTTCAAGCTGAAAATCCTTTAAACATACTTACAGTCTGATCTCTAGAATTACTGATCCAGCAAAGAGATGTGTAGAACAAAGATGGCTTGCTGGCAGACCACCACTGCATGTTTGGTACTGCCGAGACTGGTCCCAGCCAAGCCATGAGGTTCAGTTAGAACATCAATGACAGATGATGCCAGTGGATCCATGAATCCATTCCAGGGCTTAGTCTAAATATTCAAGGAGCCATCCCAGGCTTGTTTTGGTTGTTGCTGTTGTTAAGTGCCTTCTAGTCATCTCCAACTTATGCCAAATTTATCATATGGTTCTCTTACAAGATGCATTCAGAGGAGGTTTACCACTGTCTTCCTCAAAGCTGGGAGAGAGTGACTTGACCAAGGTCACTGTCTCACTCCAGAAATGTGTGTCATTTCAGGCCTCTCCAAGGGTTCTTTCTGTGCCAAACACTGACACACATTAGTGCTATAGCATAAGCTTTATTGATGGTAAAGGATAGAAAATATGGTACACAACAGAAAAGTAGTGAAGATTTACAGTAAGACATAAAATAAACCCAGTACATGGTAAAACCTCAGTTTCAAACACAACAACACTTCTCCAGGAACTCCTTCAACATGCTCAGGTCCCCAAGCGCTATTCAGATCTTTTCTATCCCCTTCTTCATAAATGCCCCCATCCAACTCTATTTTGACCTCTTTATATCTGACTAGTCCCATCTGATCATTTGACAGGCAAACCTCTCTAGGCTATGTCTTTTAGACATAGCCCCCACAGCCACAGCATATCAAAAGCTGTGATTAGATTGTTCTTTACCCCCACACACATACACATTATGAGGGGTCATGAAGGCTTTAAGAAATGCATTAAATACACTTTGTTTGTTTAAAGTTTTTAAATACATTTTAAAATTTAATGCATAATTGTTTTAACCTTTCTATTTATACAGTTTAATGTGTTTGTATTATTTAAAATTGTATTGTTTGTTGGGGAAGACTTTCCAATGGGCCTCTTAAGTTTGACATGGCTTGGACCTCTAGCCTGCCTTAATTCCCTCTATTCTGTTAGCAAGTTCTTGCTTCATTGAGAAAAAAAATGCAATTTCTGTAACTGACAGATAGCTCTACAATGAATTGGAAACCTTATAGGTTAAAATGGCTCCTTCTCAAAATATGGGACCCTCTATACCATCCTTTTCCAACCCGGTGCCCTCCAGATATGTAGAATTACATCATCCATAATTTCTCTAAACATTTAGGATTAAGATGTTGAGCTCACTGTTTCATTTTTAACCAAGATGCAAAAACAATAACCATATCAAATAGTGAAAGAAAAAGATGCATGCCTATCATGACTCACAAGAAATGTTTTCCTGTTTTAACAGCAAAGGAATTGCAAAGAGAATTTTGGCAACAATTACTATGCCATCTGAATTTGCTTCTCTACTTCCTCTTCTTTCTCTCCTTTTCCTTTTACCCTTTCTCTGTGCCTTTGTTCATCTCTCTCATGGCAGATGTCCATACTCCTTTGTGACGCCCACATCATACTTTGGAAACAGACACTACAGGGCAAACTTGCACTAGAGACTACCAAACAAAACATATCATCATACCTCCCCACACACAGTAGCTACCACCCAGTTCCCCTCTTCTTCCATATGCAAACTCTATTGGGGGGGGGGGAGGGCCAAATGCCAACATCTGCTCCTTTGCCTGAGGAGCTGTTAGGTAAGGCTGTTGGCATAAGAAAAAATCAAGTCTGCTGTTGCAAAAATTCCTCTTTTCAAGAATCCTTGGGCAAACAAAGCCTTGACTTTGACCGCAAACATTTTGAGGAACTGCACAGCAGATCTTGGACTAGACCTTTCTTTGAAGCAAGAAGAAAAGCACCCTTCTCCTGTGGACTTCTGTGCCCAACTCCCATGGACTTCACTAAGCCTGGTGTCATCCCCCTCCACTGACCTCCTCCCATGCCACACCATACAGAATCATTAGTACAGTAATGTTTTTAGTACTAATATTAACTCATAAAATGTAATTCCCATATATCACTGAATATAATGGGAATAGCTGTGACCCAAACAATTGGCAAAATTAAAATTATATCTTTGAAAAACCTGGGGCCTCTCTTTTCTCTTCCTCCACATTATGAGTCTCACCCCACTCACACCATCTCTTTAGCATTTTAATGGGTTGCAGGCAAACCCCATACCCCATTTCTGCCCAAAGGCAGATGTTTAAGGAACAGTGGTGTTGCCCTCTCTTAGGGTGTCACCTGGTGTGGTTTGCACCTCCCTGCACCCTGTTAGTGATACCACAAGGCTTCTCTGCCTCACCAGCTGTCAGATTCACACATCTCTGACTGAGAAACTGAAGTTTCTATACTGATTGGCTGGGTTTCTCTATGGCTTTTGGTCTGAGCTTGGAAGTTACTTTTTCTGCCTGAGGATGATGATCAGTTTAATAGGAGGAATAATCCAACATATTGGGACGATGTCAGGTTCATACTTTTCAGCCTTCATAGATAAAAACAAGAAAATGTGTGTTCAAACATCAGTGTGTGGTCAGGATGGCAAAACTTATTAATGAAGAACATGCAAGCTAGGAAAGGTGCAGCAGTTTGCTTTTACCTGAGTCTACTGGGAAGGACAAGATTCTGCTATTCCCTCCTCTGTTTCCCTGCTGAGTTAATTGAATACAATCTACTTCTGCACTTGGAATTCAGTTTGCAGTAACTGAAGTAAGTGGAGAGTGAACTGGGACAGCAGAGGATTAATTGGGACTGTTCCTGCCAACTTGGAAGGATAGGAAGTTCTTGCAGGTTGGGAAAAACTACCTGTACAATCTTGAAGATATGGGAGGAGGCAAGTCTGCCAATGGTTTTGTTTTGTTTGTTTTTTACCCCTTGGCTTCATTTAGTCTCAAGAGAGGCCTTTTTCTGATAGAAAATCACAACTAGGCTGCATCTGTACTGCAGAAATAATGCAGTTTGACGCCACTTTATCTATCATGGCTCAGTGCTATAGAATCCCGGGAGTTTGTTGTTACACCAGAGCTCTCTGACAGGAAAGGCTAAATAGCTCACAAAACTACAGATCTCAGAATTCCATTGTATTGAGCCATGGCAATTAAAGTGGTATCAAACTGCTTTATTTCTGCAGTGCAGGTGCAGCCATAGTTTTGGAGAGAGAAAAAAGCAGGACCTGAGTCTAAAATAGCTGACCAGAGAGCTGACACATTGGCTCCCATGTATGGCCTATAGAAATCATGGAAGGAGCTTTTTTTCCCATTTTTAAAAATTAAAATAATGTTTGCAATGGGGTGATGGTCAGCCAGGTGTGGCCTAAATTTCACCCCATGCCCATGCCTAAATGATAGAATTCAGGATATGCCAAATATCTCCAAAGCTTACACATAGAGTTTGGAGTCTGAAAATGGATGAACTGCAGAAAAAGAAAACTATTAGCATTACATCTGGAAAATCCACAAAAATGGGAATCCTTTATTAGTGCAAAAAAAGACTAAAAAGTATACATCTTCTAGCTAAGCCTCACATTAAAATTATTTAATTAGCAATAACATATATATCATTCTGCTTGAAAAAACCATTTATTACCCAAAGCACCAATTATGCAACTTAAATCTATCTTGCAGAAATGGGCCAGAGGGTGGAGAATCAGGTTCATATAATTAACTCCAGACTAACATAACAATTTGCATAGAATAATCTGCAGATGTGACCAAAAATTACTGCAAGTTTTATGTGGGTGTTGGACTGTGCACTGTAATTCTGCTTATACAATAAGAACAAAGGCCACTTTGAGACAATTGTTATCTTGAAGAAATGAAACAGCAGTCTGTTTTCAGAGCAATCTGCAAAATGCCTGCCAGCCCAGACTGCTGCTGAGGGGGTTGGCATTGCGTTATCCAGAGGGTCCAGCATGACTGCTCTGCAGGGTCTGCTCTGAGAGCAGCCATGCTGGACCCTGAAGACATGACACCCCAGGTTTGGATGGTTGAATCCATGGATAAAGAATCTTTGGATACGCAAGGCCAATTATAAAACATATTGCCAGACACTGCAATAAGGTGGCTTTGTATCCCACTTTAGGGCAGCTAAGGCACCTACTTTAAAGAGGGCAGTCCTCTGTTTGAAGGCATCCTGTAGCAGAGCTTGTGAAAATCACTTTTGAAAATACAACTCCCAGAATCCCACATCTAGCATGGCTGTAATTTTTAAAAATGCTATATTTTTGGGGGGAAAGTAATGCGGTGAAATGTATAGTTCAAGCCTAGTTTAAAGATTGTAAAAGGAGAGAGGTCCTTGAGGTATTAACATCTGAAAAACAGTCTGAAGAGAAAGACAGGTCACCAAGGTACAGTCTTCCCTATAATGATGATGCATTGTTTTGCTATTTAAAAATCAACAATACTTATCTCTGCATATACACGTATGCATATACATTAGCTTATGCATATCGAGGGAGGGTATGCTCCTTTTTAGTGACATATTTTCACTTCTAGGGTGCTACCTAAACTGTCAGACTCATGCTATATAGTACAGGAATCAGCTTGTATCGCAAATACTTACCTCTGGCCCCCCAACCGTTCAGTGCATTGCATTTTGTATTTGAACAGATTCAGAAAAGCAAAAGGTCACTTTGTATTAACTGCCACTGGAAACATATCACACAAATGTCACCATAAGGAGCAGGAAGCTTTCATAACCATGATAAACTTTGCTTCCGAGGCAATGAATCATCCACACAACCTTTGAATAAGAAAAACTGGATGAAGGTAATGAGGGTTTCCTCTTGTCTCTCCCAAAAAGGACGACCTTAGGTAGAAATATGTATGTGAAAGCAAGAGAAATCAGGTAGGCCTATTGACAGAACTGTAATAACAATGGCAGCAGCAGCTTTACAGAATGAACAGTTCCCAACATTTCATGCAGAGCCAGGAAAAGTAATTTTTGTGAATTACAAGTTATAGCTAGAGGCCATGCCTTCTAGGAACTGTATGTCCAAACAGTAAATTTCCAAAGCTCTCATTTAATGGAATGTATTTCTACCACCTCTGAGTATTTCTTGGTTAAGAAGCATTGACACACATTTTCAAATGTATACAGTCAGCCCTTCATATCCATGCATTCATCCATCCATGGATTCAACCATCCACAGCTTGAAAATATTCAGAAAATATATAAATCCCCAACAGCAAACCTTGATTTTGCCATGTTGCATAGGGGACACAATTTTACTATGCCATTGTATATAACAGAACTTGAGCATCCATGGATTTTGGCATCCACAGGGGGTCCTGAACCAAACCCCAGCAGATTCCAAGGGCTCACTGTTCCCATTTAGTAGGGAACAAAAGGGGAAATTCTTTGTACAGCAGGGTAATTTCTTTATTGCATCTGCTTCTATTTTGTATTTTATTTTTATTAAAGGCTTTAAGGTTACATCAAATGCTGCAGAAATTCTGAGCAGCACAGGCAGAAGAGTGCTGCAATCAAGTCTTCCATTGGCACCTCATTGGAATTTGGAAGCATGGAACATTTGGACAATGCATATTTGTCAAATTTAATACATAATTTGTGGTGTGGTAAAAATATATATATGTTGATACCTAACGTGCAATTGTGTTTGCAACATTCAATTTTAGTTAGCTCCATGGAATTCAGAAAGGGGTGCCCAAATACAATGGTCTGCCTGCTTCCTTCCCCAATCTGGATCTCCCATAGAAACAAAAAAAAGTCATCATATTGTATCAGTGCAATGCCCAGCTTGTTTTCTTGTCCTGTGTTCAGTTTACATATTAGCCAGTCACTTTCCTGTAGCCAGCACACAAGCAGAGCATGAGTGCTACAGTACCCTTCACCTCCCAGATGTACATGACAAATTTTATTGTCTCCAAGCATCATAGCCAATGGTCATGTCATTAGTTGGTTCCAGTAACATCTGGAGAACACTGGGGAAGGCTGATTTACTATAAATCTATATAAATAATGATTTACTACTGAATCCATTCAGAATTTGCAAGATAGTTTAGCGGCAGCATCCAGGTGATACCACACTCTTTTTAGACCGTTCCAAGTTAGCAAGTAAGATGTGCTTGCATAAATGTCTATTTCAGTTTGTAAGTATTCATCATCACCTTTAAATGTAATATTCACAGAGCTAGGAAAAATTATTATTTTGAACTACAGCTCTCAACATTATCCAGCCAGTGTGGTTTCTGGCCACTGCTGGGGATACTAGGTCCTATAATAATAAAAAAAGTGAATTACTTGAAAGAATTGGTAAATTTTGAAAAAGCTACAGGTTTGAAAGTTAATCAAACTAAAACAACAATTTTGACAAAAAACATAAACCAAAAAGAAAACCAAATGTTAAGTGTGAGTTCAGGATTTAGTTTAAACAAAAAGGTAAAATACCTGGAAACAAATAAGAACTCAGATCTGTTTGAAAACAATTATAAGAAAACTTGGATGCAGATTTTAAAAGATCTATAAAATTGGAGAGGATTAAAGGTATCACAGTAGAATCGCATCTATAAAAATGTCTGTCCTTCCAAAACTACTTTTTTTGTTTCAAACATTACTGATAATTAAAAATAAATAACCTTTTATAGAATGGCAGAAAGAAATAAACACTTTTATATGGGAAAATAAAAAACCAAGAATAAGATTAAAATACTTGCAAGATGCAAATGAGATGGGAGGTTTATCCTTACTGAATTTCCAACTTTATTATGAGGCTAGTTGTCTAATTTGGATCAGAGACTGGATGACGGTCCAAAATATTAATACGTTAAAATTGGAAGGGACAAATCTGAGGTGTGAGTGGCATGCCTAGATATTTTACAATAAGGTTAACAAAGATTTTTATAAGAAATGCCTTGTTGAAACTATGGAAAAAATATAAGAAGATCATCTGTCCCAAAATACTGCTTTGGGCTTCACCGCACAAAGCTCTATTTATGTCAGAACTCCAAAGCCAATAACTAATCAATATTCCCATTCACTGTAGTTACTGTTCATATTGTTGTAATGGCTTAAAATTGTAGTCTGCCAGCTTGCTTTGCTATGGGGGTTGGGATGCTTTGGCGGGATAATTGCATAGGTCTGGAATGCACTGTTTAATTAGTAAGAGACATCTGCAGAGCTTCTCCAAGGTCACCCTGCTTTCTCTAGCCTGGGAAGCAAACAGGAGGGAGAGGTGTGGGGAGTAGAAGGCGGGAGAGTAAAAAAAGTGGGGGCCAGCCAGGAGTGCTTTTAACTTGAGGCTTGAGATTTGCTTTTCAGAGTTCACTAAAAAGTCTGTCTGATCACTTTCATTCATATCTCAATAAACTTCACTGCTTTTAAGCAAGTTGCTGTTGGAGATTATTGGTGAAGGTTGTTGGATCTTACAATTTAGAACAGACCCATACGGAAATGAAAAGTGGATTAGATATAAAAATATTGTAACCAAATGAGGGAATGTGTTTAAATGAAAATCAAGATCAAGAGAAGAGTTGGGAAAAGAAGGGATAATAATGAATTGATTTCAATATTTGCAACTGAAGGAAATATTACAAACAGATAAAAAAGAGGGACTAGAGCAGTGATGGCGAACCTATGGCACGCGTGCCAGAGGCGGCACTCAGAGCCCTCTCTGTTGGCACACATGCTGTCGCTCTGATAGGAACACAATAATAATAATGCTTTCTTGCTTCTGTACTTTGCTTTGCAAAAGAATCAATAGTTGCAGAAGGCCCATAGATTGAGCCTACAGAGTAAAGTGCAAATGGGTTGTGCTGGCCCCCACTCTTTCTTTCTGTGTGTGGCCGTAGCAAACACACTCACATAATCACCCCCTCCTTCCTCTGGAGGGCTCTGAATACAATGGCCTGTGTTTAGCAAGTGGCCTTGGAAGAGAACAGGATCAGTCTAGCTAAGTATCTCTTTTGCAGTAGCTAGCTATCTCTACATTCCAGGCTCCAAGCAGATGTAATGCCAAGAAGAAAATACAGGACCATTGAGTGAACAGTGAATGCAACCAATCGCTTGTTGTTTAGAAAACAGCCCTCTGCGAAGGGCATAAAAGGGGGGTGACAAGAAGCCATCGATGCTGCAGCCTTGGTGACACCTACGTTGGTGTGCTGCTGCCCTGCGCAGACAATAAAGCGTTTTTTATTCTAGCCAGTTCGGTCTCCTTGACTCTGCTTGTCCTCTGGCAGGCCATGGGCCTTCGGGTTCATGAGTTTGGGGTCACCCGCTACAGCTCTAGCACAGAGTTTGCCAGAGTTTCTCACTAGAAAGCCAGAGGGGCGTGGCACTTTGCAATAAATAAGTGGGGTCTGGGTTGCAGTTTGGGCTCTCGGTCTGTAAAAGGTTCACCATCACTGGACTAGAGGATAAGAATACAGAATTGGCAAATCTTCTGATATCAGAAGATAATAAATTTCTATCAAAAATTTACAAATACCTCTTGAAATTATCCACCGAGGATGAGATTATAAAAAAATAATGTTAAAATGTTGGTCATACCTTAGATACAGAGCAATGGGAAAAGACATTGAAAAAAGATTAAGTTATACTAGATGTCAAGATCTGAAAGGATCTGACCCCAAACATATTAAGTAAAATTTATAGTAATACAAAAATATGGTATACCTGTAACAAAATAAGAGAATATTGTCTTTTGTATCTACAAAAGACAATTAATAAGGTATTAGAAATAGGTTTAATACGTAAACCAGAAATCTTCTTGTTAAACTTGATAGATGAACAAAACACATTAAAGAATATTGTTTCATATGATAACAGTGGCCAGAATCATCTATGCTAAATTATAGAAAAAAGAGAAGATCCCAGATATAGAAGAATGGGAATTAAAGGTATGAAATGGTTGAAATGGATAAATTAAGCAGATATGAAAGCTCAAACAGATATTTAGAGGATTCGGAAAAGATTACACAATCTTTGACTTGGAAATGGGGGGAAGTAATCTAAGTAAAATACCATAGAAAGTAGACAGACGTTGTTCTCATTTATTTTTCTCTCTCTACTTCTGTCAAATTTATTAACTATAGATACTTACTAATAGAATTACTGATGTATACATATACAAAATAATATGTATATAACACCTGAATATTACTTAGAAAATAATCAAAATATTTGTGTATAAGTTACAGGATTTTATAGTTATAAGAGAAAATAAGTGCATAGATGTTTCATAGAAGTGTAGGATGAACAGAATTAAATATGACGAAAACTTGCAATGGAAGCTTCAGAGAACACATCTAAATGTTGGAGGGAGAGGAAGTCATTGTTTTTTAAGTCTATATTTTATGTTGAGATGTTTGAGGATAGGATGAGAGGTAGATTGGAGTTGTTTTTCCTTTCTTTTTTGTCTATTTTGGGGGGAGGGTTGTGGTTTCTATTTGTGATTTCTTTCTTATCTTACTTTTGTATTCTTACTTAATTTTCTTTCTTGCTTTTTGATGCTGTTCTTTGTTGTTTCCTGTCATTTTATCTTTTGTATTTGTAGTGTTGTATTTGTAGAAATAAAGGGTTGTTTTTTAATTAAGTATTTTTTCCAAATAGGCATGGGTATTTATTTATAACTATAGAAACACTTCATGGAAGTATGATTTCTTTACAGATATGAAAACTTTGCTAGTAGAAATGTAATTTCCTCCCCTAACCTTTCTTCAATCCAGTGGTTTACTCTCCTTCTCTACTGGTCCAGTCCAGATGAACCCTCTTTCTGCCACCAATGGCTTCATCCAGTCAGTGAAAAGATCAACCGCACTGCAACAGCAGTCACACATGTCCCAATGGCAGCAGTTACTGTGCCCAGCTGGACACCACTAATTAATCAGATATGTATTTTCGGTTGACTTTCAAGCTAGTAATTGGGAAATTGCACCAATTAATTGATTAATGCTTTCCTCTTTGCTACTTAACCATTGGAGTACACCATACATTTACACAGCAATTACAGAACACATGTAATGTTTGCAAAATATACTGGGGGAGAACTACAGTTGTGCAGCTGGACATAGGTCACCTTTTCCCTAGTTGGTTGGCCTGAACCACAGATTACAGAGCTAATTAATTATACTATATAGTCTATCTCAAAAGCTCACTTCTAAATTGCATTTACGAGACCTTTTCTGTTGTTTTTGTTTGAGTTCTGACCTCACATCTTTTGCAGCTATTAAGTGAACCATGGATCTGGAAAACTGGCTTTTCACTTCATTTCCCTTCTCAGGCTGCCTTCTCGAAGCTAATGAAGCAAAGTTGCTGTCTTTAAAATTACTAATACATGATTTTTAAAATACTATAGCACATGAGACCAAACACAAACATGGTTAACATAACAACTGGAGAAAGGGAGAATTAAAGCAAAATAATAATCTTTTGGTAATACTCTTCCCGTTCTTCTGAGTGTTAGCACTGAAATCGTCTACACCTCATTTCTGAAAGAATAGACTACACACTTCAGTGGAAGACACTGATTTGGATTAAGCTGTACATACTGTAGATCCACTAAAATAAAGATTTAGGTTAGTCACAATTGAAAAGGTTTCAGTGGGTCTGTTCTAAGTAGGATTAAGCCTGGATATCCAAGACAATATTGAACAGACCAGTGGTCATCAAACATTTTGGTAAATATGAAATTGTAATTAGATACCCTCCAACTGTCCTGCTTTGGAAATCTTAATCCTCTCTCATTCCACTTTTTCAGGTCCTATAAAGTGTCCCAGTTTCTCCCTCTTCTTACAATTTCCCTCTTTTATTCTCATCTTATTTCCATTGCTGCAAACTGAGTTCCAAGTACAAAAGTAGTTTGCACTCAGTTAACGGAGCAGGAGGAGAGGAAGGGGCAGAATCTTGCCCTTTCCAGTAGTTTCAGGCAAAATCAAACTGCTGCAGCCTTTCTTAACTTAAATGTTTTTCCTCATTAATATCTTTTGCCATCAGATATTGCTTGGCCATATGTGACCTGGTTTTCCTCTGTGAATTGTTGGAAAGTATGTATTACAATATCTGTTCAACTACAGTACTCTTGCTTTAGGGTAGTTTCCCCTATAGAAAACTGAGCAGAAAACAGTGTTATGCGGGAGTGAAGGTCAGGTTTTTTCCCAGTGATTTCTCCTAATCCCTGAGGATATTTACTAGGATGGCTCCCTTCTTCCTTCTTGTCTTTCTGTCAGAAGGAAAAGACCTTTTTATTCAACTAGTCCTTTAGCATCTATTTCCCTTCCTGCAGAAGAGGCTTTTAATTAGCTAGTGCTGTATTTTATTTTATCAGCAGTATTTTATATTGTGTTCTAAACTATCTTTATTTTTATTTTTTCATGTTGTATTTTAATCACATTGGTCCTATTTAGTTACAAGCTTACTTTGTCCCACTCTTGAGAGAAAGGCAGCATATAATCGAAATGTTAGAGATAAAATAGGCCCAGTTATTATAGCAAGAAGGTTATAGGTCAGATCCTATCTAGACATCCCTCAGTTACAGAGAAAACTTGGAAAAAGTTGTTTTCTAGACTACACATTATAAAATCTTTCAGACTCATGATCACACAGGTTAGATAGTTCTGAGACTCGTAGTCCAAAAAATATAACTTTCAAGCTCTCATTCCCATCACCCAGACTCTAGAGCGACAACTTAAATCTGCCTTTTTGAACAAAGTACCCTCCAAATGTGTTGAACTACAACTCCTACAACCAACAACAGGCCCAATGTTGTCTGGACACAGAGAGACAAACCCATACTGCATGCACCACACTGAGGAACAATATCTTATAAATTAGATGGGAAAGAACCTTAGTTTCACTTCCTTATTCAGAGTAATTTCTTAAACTTAAAATAGCTAGTCTCAGTGATTTGAATATACCATCAAAGTTAGTTATGCTTAGATTCGAGCCACTAAAAGCAATGAGAGTTAAGCCAGAAGACTAACTTGTCCCATTGATCCCAATATCTCAATCTCATTTCTTGTTACTATCCAGTGATACATGTTTACCTACAAGGCTATGTGTTAAATTGACCTTTCCAATCTCTTGTTGTCCTTCCAATCATCTGAATTATTTTTTAAAAAGCATTTTATTTGAAGATTTTTCAGTTACAAAAGAGATGGTCAATGTGTTACCAAAGAGTTACAGGCTGCTATGTGACGCCTGGGAGTAATGTCTAGTGAATTCAACGGGAGCTACGTCTGAATAAACATGAATAAGATCAAACTGTTGTATTTATGAGATTTTAGTATAATACTAACAAAAGGGCAATTACATTTTTAGCAGAACTAAACATCATCACTAATAGCAATGCTGTCTACTTACCAATAGCCATCATATAATCCCACCGGTCCACCAGGCACATATTGAAGATCAGATGATCCGATGTTTGCCCTTGACCGACAAGTGAAATGTTTCTCTCCAAATTTTGGCAGACTGCAGAGGTCCAGCCTATAAGGAACCAAACCACTACCAGAAAAATCACAGCCAGCATCTTCATCACTCGTGCACCTGTCATGTACGGAATTCGTTGAACCGTTCGGGAAAGGAACACTTTCAAAACCCTGCAAAATGAAATATGCAAAGAATTACAATATGACACTCACCCCTTCAAATGTCATCACAGTTCCTTATGGATGAGTTCAGGAGTAGGCAGCATGTGGTGCTCCAAATCTCTGCTTCCAACATCCTTCATTACTGGCTGAGCAATGAGGACTGATGGACATTGCAGTTGAACAACATCCAGAGAGTCACAGGCTACCTACTCTTGGGTTAACAGTTCTTCATATGCTCCTTTCAAAAGTGATATCTTGTTTGCTTTATTTACTTTTAAAATGACACTTTAAGCATTTCTATTGTCACACATCCTTCATTTAAAAAGTTATTTATCAAATTCAGGGTTGTTTCATTAGATTACCATATACAAGTAAAACATGTATTGCCCTTCTTTCTTAACTGCAGAATCTACCCTTCATTTCAAAACTGGGGTGCATGTGAATTATTACTGTTGATATTAGTGGTTGGTTGGATTTTTAGCAACTCCAGATGATGCAGTTAAAATTGTTCATTATTTTTTCATTGGCTGTTCAACAGTGGAACAAACTCCCTTGGAGTGTAGTGGAGTCTCCTTCCTTAGATGTCTTTAAACAGAGGCTGGATGGGCATCTGTTGGGGATGCTTTGATTTAGATTACCTACTGGATGGTCCTTGCTGTCTCTTCCAACTCTATGATTCTAAAAAAAATTAAGATTGATAAAGGAATGGCATAAAATTTGATTGATTCTTCTGAAAATTAATCTAAAAGCCCCCCAAAGCATCATTCAGAAGTAAGTAGAAAATGTTACTTGCTACATTTAAAAAAAAACAATACAGTATTGGTCCCACTCACTATATTTATTAATTGGTATAAATGGTGGTCATATAGGTTTATAAATACAGCTATTTCTAAGACTTACTATAAAACGTAACCTGAGGCCTTGCATTTGCAGTTCCAGCAGTATGATGCTATGAAATCTACCCAGAGGTAAATCCCTTTAGTTCAGTGGGAACAACTCCCAGGTGGCTAACATATTCTTCAACATTTCACAGATGAAAACAGGGAAATATGTGGCCAAGTAAGAACAGGGTGTGGTCAAGATAGCAAAAGTTATTAATGAGGAAGAAAAGGCAAGCTAAGAGAGGCTGCAGCAGTTTGCTTTTGGCTGACTCTACTGGGAAGGACAAATTTCCACTCCGCTTCTCCAGTTCACCAAGCTGAGTTAATTGAGTACAAACTACTTTTACACTTTGAAGCCAGTTTGCAGCAATTGGAGAACAAGGGGGGAAGTGGGAGGATGAGAGAAAAATGGGAACATTTTAAAAACAGCAGGAAAACTGGAATGACAGAGGATTAACTGGGACTGTCCCTGCCAAATTGAGACAGTTGGAGGATTGGGAGCTAAGGGAGCAATGTTAGCCCCCACAAAAAAGCTGAAAGAGGTTAGGAAAAAGCTGAAAAGCCTCTCCACCAGCACAATGGAGCTTCTTCATTGGCAAGCCCATCCTGGGGCCCAATAGAACACCTTCTGAAATTTCTATGCATATCCTTGTAAGGGTTCCCAATTCCCATAATTTGAGACAAAAATCTTCAAGGGAGGGGAACATGAGGTGTAGATCCACACGCTTCCTTTTCAAACACATTTCCTATAAGGCATTCCACCTACAGATTAGCACTTCCCTCTTACTTTCAATGGAAGACTTATTTTTAAAAAAATCAAAGATCAACTGAGGAAGGAGCTGAAAAGCAACCCTATTACCAATTCCTACCCTGTCATAGTGAACCTGCAGGGCTGTGAAAATGTCAGATCAACTCGCTTTGGGTTGCTCTGTCCTCCTTTATATATCAGATTGAAAGGGGGTGTAGTTCCTTATTCAGGCTGTGAAACAGCTGGTGCTGGGTGTGATTTCAGATTTAGAAATTTTGCATACATTAGCAAAGATACATTTGAAGAGGGGAAGGTTTCATAAGCACAGTGGTGGAATGGGATTTACTGGATAGTTACACAGCTGAAATGAACTTTATAAGATTCTGCAGGATAGACATTTCTATTGAACATCTATACATATACAGTACATTCATTTATATAGCTTCCCTAGAAACCTCTGTTTAGAAATACCACAAGAAATCTGCAGATCAAAGTAAACTCAGTGAAATATCTTTTAAACTATAAATCCAGATTTTCCTCTTTAAATTCAAGTGCTTTCAATAGCGTCTTTCCCCAGAAACTGCAGATGGCATACAGAAATGCTTTGGAAAAAGGAAAGCCCTGCATGACTGAAAACACCCTTGGTGGTATATTTGACAAGTGCAGCACAAAAAGCAAAACCCAAAGGTATCTTTAGCTGAATCTGTATCTATACAGTGTACAGTATATCATGAAAGGATTAACTTAATATCTGTGACACCAATTATTTTTAGAATATCCAGGTGTCCTGTTTCTTACAACCGTATCTCATCAGCAAAGCAACTTGGAGGAATGAGATTTAAAAAAACTTCTAGAAACCACTGAACCAGCAAAAAAAATCAAAGCTACTTTTGCAGCAAAGATTCGCTCTCATAGATTTTTCAAAATATTATGCCCTCTTTCTTATGGCCATCAACATTATAAATATTGAATAATAATCTTTATTTCATTTATTCATTTTAAAAAGTCTGCAAAGTGAATCATATTACAAATGGGAAATTGAGCATTTGTACCCCAAATTTTATTCTCTAGTTGAAAGCTGAAGTTTTAAAGTAATGTTCTGAATATTTTCCACATTAGTAGCTTCTCACTTCCACATATGCCCTGCAGGTTTGCAGTGTGTGTGTGTGAATAGAGGACGGGAAGGGGATTGTAAATCAAATTGTCTCATGGGTTTTGTAGTTTAGAGGCTGCATGAATAATGTAGAAGGAAGGGTTGACTAGGGGCTGCATTGACTCCAAGGCTCATTGCAGTAGCCCCTGAAACATCTACAGATTCTGGGCAAAATCAGGAGCTTGTATATGTCATATTTTACATCAGAGGTGTCTGCCACTCCAGATGTTTTGGGTTTAAAGCCCCATCAGCCAATCCCACATGGCCCATACTGATGGGCTGTGGAGGCTGTTCTTTAAAATAGTTGGAAGTATCAGTGTTTCTCACTCTGTCTTATGAGAATGCATGAAAACACATTGTATTAAATCCATCAATTTTACAGCTGGGAGGTGGGCCTCATATAAAACGTTGTGTATTAACACACAGACCATCCTCTTAGTCATGTTTGGGTTTTGGAAGATAACTAGAAATCCTTCCAATAAGGGGTCTTTCATATTACACAACTGTAGCACTACAAGTCCACTTTAATTACCTTGGCAAAATCCTATGGAAACCTAGGATTTGCAGGTTAGATAGTAGTATTTTAAAATACTCAACCAGAGAATTCTAGTGTCTCACCAAACCAATGAATCATTTGTGCAGTGGTGCACTGCTGCAACAAGAAGCTTCTTGCATTGGTGCAACAAGAAGCTAATTGTTGCTGTTGTTTTTAAATCAAGAGATTACAATCTCACCAAAAGCCATTTGTTTATTTCTTCCACTTATCAGGGTTTTCCATAACAAGGAGTACAAAAGATCTCAAGGTCAATATTTATCAGGAAGCTTACCATGAAAATAGATCTGAGTCATGTTCTCTAGTAATCCTCTTCTGAAGCACAGCCAGCTCGAGCAAGGCATTCCAAACTCTCTTTCTGATCTCAGGTCCAAAAGGAAGCTTACTGCTTCACCTGAACTCACACCTCTAGTGGGAAAACCTTGCAGCACTGAGCCTGCCAGTTTGGATGCAGATTCATTTATCAAAACTAACTTTTACTCCTTAGACAACTTCTTAATTTTTACTATTTATTTTGTTATAATGGCTTTCAAAAAACCACAACCTCTCTCAGGGCAAGTGTCTCCATCTGCAGGAAATGTATTTTTTATATTAACCATACAGTTGCCCCTTGGTTTGCATGGATTTCCTATCTGTGACTCTCACTTACTCGTGAGGAGCAAACAGAAAGTATTAAAATGGGGCATGTGTCCAAGGTGCACACTTGCAGCCGCTCATAGGCATGTGCCCCCATTCAAGCCTATGGGGCTTGAATATGTGTGAAATTCCATTCCAGACCCCCCATGAAAGTGGAGGGCTGACTGTATTTTTAAAACAGATATATCCCATCCCCCTCAAATGCTAACAGATATAAATTAGTCTATTTTCTGTACAGGTTGGATCCCTGGGTGGCATTCAAGATGCAAATATTCATAACATGGATAATTTTTAGAGCTCTCTAGTACAATGGGCTCTTAGTATCTGCTGGGGTTTGGTTCCAGAACCCCCTGTGGATACCAAAATCCTGGATGCTCAAGTGCCATTATGTGCAATGGCCTAGTAAAATGGTATCCCTTATATAGTATATAATTTGAGCTCAGTTTTCAGCAATTCAGCTAAACTGAAGAGAAAAGAGGAAAGTGGGAGGAAAGAAAGTGGGATATTTAAAAAGTAGCTGAAAAACATGAGATGGCAGAGGATAAACTGTGCCAAACTGGGACAGTTGGAACATATGGGTCCTTTCCCTTAAACCAGATCTGGAAAGGGCAACACTTCAGATAAAGGATGCTTTTACTGGGTGTCATTCACATAATCTTCATCAAAGATAGCACACGGACACTTTGAACTAATCCAAAAGGTAGTCCCAACAACACTAGATAAGTCAATCAATAGGATATTGGTACAAACACTTACATAAGTCCTATTGATTCAATGGATCTTCTCTAGTTAAGACTAACAATTGAATTTAGGTCCCTATTTATATGTGAATATTAATTTTAGTATTTCATATTTCCCTATCTTTCTGATTTTCTGCTCATTTCAAAAGCAAGCACATTTTCATTATCACAGCTTAATAATTTTTATTATTAATGACCATTGAATAACTGCTTTTCTTGCTCTCAAATAGAAGTCTCCAGTAAATGAAAGTAGTTTCTCCAATAACGTTTGCCTTTTACCTGGTCCTGTCCAATTTATTAAGAGCCTTGAGATACAGTGCTGGAAAGAATACTTATAGTACTATTAACATGGAATAATGCAATTCTTCTTGTGGGATTTCAAAGAGAATAAATTAGTTCACAGCCACTTATTATAACAGTCAAGCTTTTTACCAAAGAAAAAAGAAAAAAAAAGATCAATGGAAATCCTGAGTTTGATGAAAATTCAATTCCTAATGTGACAAAAAATAATAATTTACATCCAGGCAAATTTGTTATCATATGAAAAGTCTTGCAACTCATTTTGCATCAATGACAATGGAATCCTATGCACATTTATGTGAAAGTACAGGAACTAGCATGGTGTAGGTAGTTTGAAAGTTGAACTACAACTCTGGGGATCAGGATTCAAATCCCTGCTCAGCTATGGAAACTGGCAAGTTATATTCTTTCAGCATCAGAGGATGGCAAAGGCAAACCCACTCTGAACAAACCTGCTCAAGAAAACCCTGCCTGAGAGTCACCATAAGTCAGAAATGACTTGAAAGCACACAACAATAACAAATGCCCCACTATATACCATGAGAGAGTCTGACTTGCCCAGTCATCCATTGGGTTTCCATGGCTGAATAGGGACTCGAACTCTTGTCTCCCAGGGTCATAGTCCAACACCACACTGGCTTCTTATAAATAGGCTACAATGTGTTAAATCTACACTGTCATGAAAGATGCTGGGCTGGCAAAGGCAGAAATATATACAGTTACTCTGGCCCCATTCACACTGAAAAATAACCTGGTGTGGGAACCGGGTTGTTTCCCTGAAATGCCACAATCGATTCTATCCGTGGCATTGATTTGCCACAATTGTGGCATTTTACCCTGGGATTCAGTTCACATGTGCCAACAGGGTAAAATGCCATTATCCTGGCAGAAGGGGGGGGGTAGGAAGGGGAGGAAAAGTGGAGGTGGCTGAGGGAGAGGAAGAGGAGGAATGACAAGAATGGAGGGGGAAATAGAGGTGCTGGAGGGAAGGAGAAAGACTGCGGGGGCAATCGGAGGTAGCTGGAGGGAAGGAGCAGGACTGAGGGGGCAATCGGAGGCAAGATCAGGGGTGATGGTGGAGGAAGGAGGAGGAAGCACAAGAATGGAGGGGGCAATCGGAGGTGATTGGAGGGAGGCAAGAATGGGGGGTGACTGAGGGAGAGGAAGAGGAAGGAAGAAATTGGATGGGAGCGATTTTCAAGTTCCCATTGGCTAAAAAACGGTTCTTTCAAAAAGAACCGCAAGAAAATCCATGACAAAAACCCTGGGTTAAAGGGGATTTACACTGCGCCACGCACAATTCGGGTCAGAAAACCCTGGAGTAAGTATGAACAACCCCCCGATTTGGGTCATGAAACCCCGACACAAGTATGAATGACCCTCATTAAAATTGGATTAGCGCTCAGGTTAAAATGCAGTGTGAATGGGCCCCCTGAGATGGTATGCTGAGCTACAGTACAGTTTGGTCATCTAGCCAAAAGAGGGTGCAGGACATTGGCAGAACATCATCCACTAAATGCAGATATTTGCAACTGATGCAGAATGACTGAACACTGAGACTGGAGACTGGTGCTTCTTAGGGAAAGTTTTTGGAAGGAGGATCAGAAACAACATCAGCAGCATATTTGAAAAAAAGATCTTCAAACCATGCATTGCTCAAATCCAGGACTCAAAAAGATGATTGTTTTTTTAGACTCTAGTTCCCAGAATCCCTTAGCCAGCGTGGCTATGGACAAATTATACAACTTTTGGTGTTCAGTCAAAACGCCATTCTCTCCACACCATGGTCTGATTGTTTTTATTAAATAAAAATGATGAAAAAGTATTTTTTTTAAAAAATATAGAAATTGTGCACACATTTGGCATTTTCATCTATGCAAATTTTCCAAGCAACTTTTTACAAATGATCCAACCAAATTTGGGTATGGCACTTTACTTAATATGTAACTCATTATATTGTTTATATTTGTTTTTAGCTTATTTAAATTATCTTACTGTTTTTAGTCTAACACCTGTTTTGATGCTATTGTAAGCTGCCCTGAAATCTCTTAATATTGGGTAGAGTATAAATATTTTAATAAATAATAAATAACACATTTAAAAGGCCTTTTTTTAGCTAGGAGCTACCCTACAAAATTCAGAGATGTCAGGACACGAAGTATGCAGTAATGCTGATAACTGTTATCATGATACATATGTGGTATTCTAGAAACTGTGCAATTAGTTGCTTCGATTACAGATGTAGGCCAAATAAAATTCTCAAATCCTAGCTGACACGTGTTTGGGCTAGTAGCCAGCTGACATTTTAGATTAATTCATTTTCAGGCAGGCACATCTGTCAAATTAGGATAAATGACATGAGGATTGATAAAAAGAGAATTAAAAATTCAATGCAAACCAAAGAACTTTACACCCAGCTATGAAAACTGGGACAGACTTTGCTGTAGCCAATGAACCTCTGCAAATTACACAAGCCTGTGATGAAAACACGTTTTCCAATAGTGTGGCTGTTTTTAATGTTTGTTTTTTGGGGGGGAGCTGAATTTTTTTAAAAAACAATAAAAACCTACAAACTGGTTTCCCCCCCACAAATTCAATATTTTTATCAATTCAGTTGTTGGTCAGCTTTGATTAAGTGTGGACATTGATGTTCCAGTGTGGTTTCATTTCATTTAATGCCTGCTAGGGCTATAAAACCAGAACCTGACAGGGCTCTGCTGCAAACCACCCCAGCAGAGAGAATGAGAGGACCACAGTGACTATCTGGGGCTAGGGGGAAGAAGAAGCTGCTGGTTCTACTGCTGCTTGGACCTTTGCCTTCCAAGTGTCTTCTAAGCAGAGCCCTCCCTCACTCCACTCCATCTGGTGCCATCCAGCCATGGAGGGGGAGATGCAGGCTCAGCTCCATCAGGCCTGACCTGAACTAAGAAGAAGAGCTCTCCCTCCAGCCTGTGTGCCTTGGTCCAGGCCTCAGAGGGAGAGAAGAACTGCTGGACCGGATCCCCTTCCCCACCACCATTCCCGTCTCTTTTTGTGTCATGTCTTTTTAGATTGTAAGGCTGAGGGCAGGGAGCTGCCTAATTAAAAATAATAATAATTGTAAGCTGCTCTGAAAGCCTTTAGGGCTGAAGGGCGGGGTATAAATACCGTAAATAATAAATAAATAGTGCCTTTGAACAGATTTCCGTGTTTCATATCAGAAAATTAAAGTGTTTTGAAAGTGTATTAGAAGACATTAACCCTTTCTTACTCTTTGCAGGATATTTCTTTGCAGAATCATTTCATACAGTCACATGTTACAACACAGAAATGCCAAAGCAAGTTATGAAAAAACTGTACATGATAGAGCAAATCAGAGGTCATTTTTTGATTTAGAATGCCAAATTCCTATAAAACTAGCATACATTCTTTAAAAGTTTTTATGATGCTAATTTTGCAGGCTTTTGCTATTCATGTGGTTGCTATACAGTGTAATGTGTGACATTGGGACTCATGAAAGATAAATCACAAGGCCTAGGAAACATATTCAGGGGTAGCTGTGTTGGCCATGCAGCAAAATACAACAAAATACAAAATCCACAAAAGGGCAATACCCTTACTGGCCAAACAAAATACAGAAAATACACCATGCAAGCTTTTGAAGCTTTACTGGCTTCTTTCTCAGGCCATGTGAGGATGGGGAAATTCTTGAGTAATTCTTCTTGTATTTCTTTTTGAGAAATTCAGTGTTCTTGTTAGCTTCCCTTGATCTCAAGGGAAATTACTTTTTTGTTGCTAAGGGAGTTGAAATTTTATTACCAGTATTTTATTGCCCTTTTGTCCCCAGTCCCCACATGGACAAGGAAGGAAGTGCCCTCTGCCTACATTGTGATCTCTCTCTAGATCATTTTAACTGACAACAGAAGTAACATCTGAGACAAAGTGTAGGCCTGTGACTCCAATATTGTCACTTTTCTTCTCCTGTATGAGTTTTAACATCTTTGCCTGATGAAGAAGCCAGTGAAGAATTGAAAGCTTGAATGAAGTACAGTGCGCCCTTGCTTTATGTGGGACATCTGTTCCGGACTCCCCCGTGTAAAGCAAATTACGCGTATGCTCGAGTCCCATTTAAATGAATGGGGCTTGTGCACACGGCAGCATGGCGGTGTGGCGGAGCACGCCCCATTAGTCCCTATGGGACTCGTTACCCCTTCCTCCCCGTGCAGCTTTCAGAGTATGACGCGGGCACACTGTATTTTCGACATTTTGGTTGGTCAATAAAAGTATTACTCGTTTGTGCACAAGGACAAGGTTCATGATTAAGAAAAGTGCAAACTATGTACAGTGGAGCTTATTCTTAGGTAAACAAAATTACTGGATAGCTTGTCTATTATAGAATTGACAAGTATCCTATATTATTACTACTAATATTTTTAGAATATGTTTAATAAAAACAACCAGATTTATAAACATATAAAACAAGTCCAAAGAAAGCAATAATGACTAGAAAAAATACATTTAGCATGAATAAATTAATCTCAATATATCTTTATATATTGATTATGTCTAGTTTTATTTAAATTATGACACACTTCTCATCTACGTTATTGTGTTTCAATTTAACAGATCTTCTTAATGATGTAACCAAATCAGTGTAAATACTTTAATTGTTCTTTCTACCAATAAATGTTGTTCTTTCCCATCTAATATAACCATGTGATTATCTATGCTTAATATGCAAAATAAATATTTGTATGCATTAACTATATTTCCCATTTCTAAGTCAGTGATTTTATTGTTTCATTTGATAGTTAATAAACCTGACCATTTAATTTTCCAGTATTTTATTACAGAGCTCCAGTCTCTTCATCCAACTTTCCTGAAGATTTCTCCTTAAGCCTGTGGGTAATTCTGCCCATTTCCATCAATAATTAAATTAGCAGACATGCAAGTGTCCTTTCTTATGAAGAATGTCTCCTAAATGAAGGTGGGAAAGCTTTTCTCTTTATATAATCAGAAAAAGATGCCAAAACGTCCCATAACTTTGGGTGTGGGTCTTTTATAAAGACCAATGTGTGCATCACATCATTATCAATGTGGACAATATGTTAATTTCACAGAGAAATACATGGCTAAGCTGAAATTGATGCTTTCACTTGGTAAGAACAGAACACAAACTTGTTAATAGCTTCTACCTGATTATCAACCCTACATGTCACAAACTTTAGCTGTCTTTATTTTGAAAATCTGGCAAAACTAGTAAATACGCAGAGGGCTGCAATGTAACACACCATCTCCATGTGTCAGGATGGAAGAGAAAAATGATCTAACTAAAATTAATATTCAGTGCGGAGTGTAAACCTCTAAAAATCTATGGCAGAAGGCAAGATTCTTTCTGCTCTGATTAGCCTCAGTTTGGCGAGAATTTCCCCCAGTAGCAAGGTACACAGCTGAAGAGTACTCCTGGATCAGTCCAGACTTTACCTTTCCATGTATTATGCATGCCATTGATTATTTTTACTTAAACAGATCAATTCAAGTTCTGGTGGAAATGAGACCCTTTAATTACACCTCTTATGTAGCTGGCCCTATCTAATTAAAGGAAATTTTAAAAATGGAATCAAAGCTATTGTCTAAATAGTGCCTGTTTCTGGGGAGAACAAATGCTATCAGGCGTTTTATTGTTGGCTAAAATCTTCATTTTGTATGTGTTTATAAAGGACCTGGCAATCTGATAACTAGTTTTAGAGGATGCACATTGACAGATGCTGGTGAAGAATACCTCCCAAGGCAGACTGAAGGAGAGAGAAGAATTTAAGGTGACTAGCAAAGCCAACCTGGAAGGAGAAAACCATTAGACAAGCTTCTGGGTCTTTCACTAGCTCATCTTGGATTTGTTCATAAAACTAAACCACAGGACAGAAGGAATCCTTTTTAAAGGGACTGGTTCTGAGATAAGTGCTTAGGGAAGTGAGGGACAAGTCCTCTCTGAGGATTTCCTCTGTTTCAAGAATGTGTTTCAAGGATCTTCAGTTTTCAAATCTCAGAAGATACAAGAAATATAGCCCAAGAGAAAATGTAATCCAAAACACCCCAAGGACCAAAAGGTCCCTATCATTGCTCTGTTTGAAGTTCAAGATTTAAAGACAAAGAACACAAAGATGGAAGAGTAGCAGGAGCCTTGTAGTTCCCAATGAATAGTTTGCAGTGGGACAGCAGATGGTGTAACAGCATTTCCCATTTGGGTAAGATGCATTGCATTGCTATTTAGATTAGGGTAATTATTTATAAGTAATCCACCCATTTCTAAATTAGCACACACATGTTAGGCAGTCTCTATTTTGTATTGTATTGGGGGATTTTTAGGTGATACACTGCTGCTTCTTTAGCCATGAACAAGTGGTTGGCAATACTTGGGTTTGATATTTACATTAGAAAAATAGGCAGCTTCATTGTAAGTGGTACATCCAGAGAAGAACACTCTGGTGGAAGTGCACTTTAGAGACTATTCAGTTTTACTATCCAGATCTGTGTTTTGACAGATCTATAGTTACTTAGAGGTGGAACTTTGACTATACGCATAGGCAAGGTACCTATGGAAGGGGGAAATATAAATAGCGTTGCCAGTTTGGGACGACATTTCGTTGACAGGACGAGCAAGTGCCAACGCCTCCATGACGATTTACTCCCGAGAGAAGCTCATGGGGGTCTGAACGCAGATCACAGGTTTCCCATGATTTCTGACGATTTCCTGACAATTTACACATGGTAAGCCTCCCATGTGATAAGCCCCATAGGGATGGCCTGGGTGGTGTCATTAAGCATCGGACATTAAGTACCAACCACAGTTGTTCACAGTGTGGCATTCAAATATACACATACGTTTGTTCCTGTTTGGAAATTAACATTTCGATTTTAAAGTGAAATGAGGGGATTACTCTTTCTCACCCACTTAGGAAGATGGGAGAAGGACCATTTAATCCACCCTCTTGCTTCTAGCAAGAAGGTGGATGAAGAGCAGAGGGTGGGCCAGGGACCCTCAATGACTAATTAAATACACATACCCACAGAAGAGTCTATGTAAGTTGCATCAAAAATTCAATTAGGTCTTGAAAATTGTGCAAGCTATTGCTGTACTAGCTGAGTTAGAGATCTGCACACAGTCTTTTCCTCTCTCCTGGAGCTGAGCCCACCAAAACTGGAATAATTTGCACCCTTCTCTCCTGCTTGGAGATGACTGCTGAAAACTGGAGACTCGGGATAAGATTCTGAGATCCAGCAAGACTAATCCAAGCACTTTAAGACTAATCAATTTTATTAGGCAGATTTATATTTCAGCAGAGAAAGATCAGATGGGCAAGTAGACACAGTGCACCTTAAAGGCTGATGTGACTAACCCTGTTCCTCTGCACATCAAGAATTTGGACTGTCATATTACTGTTTTGAAAACCTGGCAACCCTTCCAATGCCTAAACTCAATACATTAACCTTGAAGGCCTCTACTATGCATGGCAACACCTTTCACACCCTAAGAGCACTCACTGACAGATTCTGTTAAATCCTAGATGTGTGCGTGTTTTCCCCTCAGACAATTCACCAAGCTGGAATGTCAACTCTAAAATTAGATGTCAGCAGCATCTTTAGTTTTATCATGGTTCCATTATGCTTGTGCTTCATCATTTTCAGTGGCTCCACAACTGTTTCTGTGTGATGGGTTGCAGCTGTGGATTCCATGGACTGTTTTTGTTTGTTGTTGTCCTAATTTCTCCCCTCAAGCCACTAATTTACAAACATGAACTCAGACTTAATTTGCTTCAGGTTTCCTTTTCTGTGCAGCGAGTTGCTACTATGGATTCGAAACATTGTTTGGGTGTATTGCTGTGCTTTTTCCTCCCATAAATCCCAAACCCCCTGCTTTGCAGACATAATTTCAAAATTAATTTGCCCAATTTTCTCTTTTCTTTGCAGTGGCTTGCCTAACTGCACAAGAAGGGTAACCATAAGGGATGGCAGAGGTCACATGCTTTTCTCGCAGCAGTGAATCAAGTATGACAGCAGCCAAATCTTCCAAAGCAATTTGGAATTCAATTCTTCATTTTAAATTGGTGCTGTTTGGGAGCAACAGTGGCAACCCTTATATTATATCATAGCCTCCAAAATTTCACAGATGAAAATCTGGGCACATATGGCCAAACACCATAAGATGTGGTCAAGACAACAAATGCTGTTCATGAGGAAGAACACAAAAGCTAGGAGAACATGTAGCAGTTGGCTTTTGAGCCTATTGAGAAGGGCAAAATTCTGCCCCCTCTTTTATGCTCTCTCCTGCTGAATTAACTGAGTGCAAACTACTTTATATTTTGAACTCAATTTGCAGCAACTGAAGAAAACTGTGGACAAATGGGGAAAGTGGGAGGAAAAAGAATAGTGGCATTTAAAAAGCAGCTGAACATGTGAGAGAACGACTGATTGGGACTGTCCCAAATTGAGACAGTGGGATGGTATGTTATATGCCATTTTCTGTGAATTGTATGGTTTCTAATGCAGGTAGTGAGGACATAGTGTTCATCATCCCACCATGATCCTATTTCTGGATCCTCATCCTGCACTCTATGATTATGATTTGCCCTAGGACGAGAGGTACCATTGCTACTAATGACAATAGCAGCCATTTTGGGGAAGGCTAAACCAGAACAGGACTGTTGTGGCAGCAAGGGACTAAATCTCTTTCCCCCACATGCCTAGGTTCCAATTCAGATTGCCCACTGCTGTACAGCTGTTTGTTTAATGACAAACAATGCCTGCAAGGCCCAATCATTGGTTGAATGGCACATCTACTTTAGCTCTGATTTAACAGAAGACAACTTCATCTGTTTGCCTAAAGTAGATCTCAGCTGTCATTTCCTAGAAAAGCTCCCATGAAAGCCAGAAGCGGGGGAAAGCCTTCCATATTTCTTCCGCAGCATAACCAGTGACCTCAAGCTGTGCAATGATACATCCCATTAACAATTCTCCAAATCGTTTAGTCTTGCTTTGAAGCTTAATGTAAGCCTGGCAGCTCTCTCCAAGTAGAACACTGCAAATGATTAGTAGCAAAGATCGTAGCACAGGCATGTATCTGTATTACCAAAGTAAACATAATTTGTAAAGTTTGTTTTCCAACTAAAGAGAAACAAGAGGGTTATAATCCAGCTTAATATTACACACAAATAATGCACTGTGGAATGGAGGTATTTAATATGTACTGACTTGATACAGGGATGCAGCTAGGGGTGGATGGATGTGCCTATGTCTCATCTCTACTAGATGTTGTATTCTGAAATCCATTTAATCTCATTTTCATATCAGCCTGTGGGTCTTTTTTAAAAGATCAAAGAAATATATGAATTTTTTTGCGTCTACTTTACCCTGATGCACATTTTTGTATTTCTTCCCAAAATAAGCAAATTACTGTAGCTTTTCAAAGGCCTGAAATATGCATTTTATAAAATATAAATTTTTATGTGCATTTTACTTTAAATTATACATTTGGTATGTATTTTATTGTAAAATATGCTTTTTGCATGCATTTACACTAAAATACACATCTTAGTACTAATTGTGCCCTAAAGGCATATGATTACAACAATTAGAAATCTTATGAAGATCAATGGAATGGAGCTCAAAATATATGTAAGTACTGAGAACATTGCTTTAACACTAACAAAAACTGAAGAATATTTTTCTACACATATAAACATTTTGCAACAATTCAGCAATATAAACACATACAAGTTCAGTTGTCTTCAAGAAACAACACATGGAAAGATAACCTGATAAATATCTTGTGAGTATAAATATACTATAGTAGCAGACTGTAGCAATTATGTTGTTGTTGTTGTTTTTACTACTATTATCTCATTTAGCAGACAGAGATATTGAATCTTGGTTTTTATAGCTTACCTCTCAGTGAGACAAAAAAGGTGTGTGTGTGTGTGTGGAGGATGTCTGGATTTCATGAAAAAATTCTTATCATTACAATTTCTTAAGAACATGAAAAAATACAGCTAATTTACACAGGAATGATAATAATTGTGTGTTTAATACCTGTGCAGCTTGAGTGTAACAGTTCCATAAACAGTTGTAAATCCCAAAAGACGAACCCATCTTAGGAGAATACAGCGAAATATGCTTGGTTCAAAGTATAAAATGATGACCTATAAAGTAAAGGAACATCAGACATAAGGCATCTTCACCTGAATCACAGAAAATACTTACTTTGACTGTTTCTTAGGGATCACTATTAGCAGTAGCAACACCCATAATTTTTGTATTTTCCACTATGTCCTGGATTTAGCTTTGACAGGAGATGGAAATGTTGGGGTAGAAAAAAAATAAATATCAGAAACAGAGTATGATACAGTATTTAGCCTTTTCTGTCAGAGCACTTTGGTACCACAGAAAACTACAAATTCCCAGATTCCATTATCAATCATTTTATTGCGGTCAATGACCATAATAAATGACCATATTCCACAATTCATATGAATACATAAAATACATGCATACTATGAACATTAGTAAGATACATACACCTATAGACACAAGTAAAATATGAATATAAATGTAAATATAAGTCATAAAAATATAAAATATAGATATAAATTATAACTGCATACACAAATAGTAAAGCCTAATCATTTACTAAAATCTTATTTTCACAGATCTTAATTGCAGCAGCACAAAATTTTGCTGTCTTGCTGAACATCTCTGTATACTGCCCTGACATCAACAAAAGAATATGAAAACCCTCTGAACCACCAGGGAATGCCTTTATATATGGTTCAAAAAGAGTTTCCTGAATTCCAAGCTAAAAGGAACAGTGCAGAAGAACATGAGTTATTGTTTCAATTTCACCAGAGCTGCAGGGGCATTTATATTGATAGTATGGAATCTTTTTAAGTTTCCCTTCTTCTGTTGCTGATGGCAAAGCATTTAATTGAGTAAGAGTAAAGGCTTTACTTTGATTTGATACTGAAAGCAAATAAAGGTCTGGATTCCACAGGATGGATCCATGACAGTTAAAGCGGTGTCAAACCAAGTCTCTTGCCATGCTATACCTGTTGGTAAGAGTTTAAGATATAGACTAGAGTTTTAAAAAAACGAAAGAAAGCAAAAGATGTATTTGGTATTTTCCATGCAGCATGAGTCGCTGTTGTTTGGGAAACAGATTTCTAGACCCTGGGCACACAAAATCTGTTTCTTGGTTCTTGGTGGCCTTGGACAAGTCTCACTCTCTTAGCCTCAGAGGATGGCAATGGCAAACTCACTCTGAAGAAATTTGCTGGGATCACCTTAAGTTTGCCATAAGTCAGAAACGGCATGAAGACACACAACACTTGTAGAGCCACTTGTACTGGTTTGAGCAATGGACTGGGACTCTAGGAAAAGAGGGTCTGAATCCCCATTCAGCCATGGAAACCCCATTGGCTGATCTTGAGCTCTCTCAGCCTCAGAGGAAAGCAATGGTAACCTGAATGAATCTAGCGAAGAAAACCCTATGCCAGGGTCATTACAAGTCAGAGTCATCTTGAAGGTACATAACAACAACTTTTATATTACATGTATTAATATACTGTAACTCAAAAATGCTGAAAATAATACCAACAATTTTCAGCTTGGTCTTTTTTTATTCCTAAAATGTGCTCACTAGTTAAACTTAAGGCTCTTTTAGTTGTTCAAATAATATTAATGCTTCTGTCTACCTCAGATATATAAAGTTAATTACAGGAGAATAAACTGTGGGAGAGATGAGGGAAATCAAAGTGTGAAACTCTAATTACTTTTCAAGCTGTACTGTGGAGCAGGTATTAAAGGGAAAATGGTGTCCTTAAATGTCATCCCTCAGCTAATAAGTAGCATAATAATTAATACGTTTCTGAGGAAAGTTCCTTAAGGTCATTTCTTTTAAATTCTAAATAAAGCCAATAGATGAGATTTTCAAAAGCATCCTGGTGGTTTCGGAGCACACATTCCAAGTGGCATTCACATTAATTGGGGCCAACGTATTTGTGTCCCTGGCAACTAAATCCTAATCAAATGACGTGAAAAGAAAGAACAGAGCTTAGAAAGTTACTTTTAAAGAGTAATTCATTACAGTTATAGGAATAAATTAACCCAAACTAGAAAACACTTGTTGAATCAATGGGATTTATATTAAGTATTAACGTCCTAAATTCCGATTGATTCCTGTTTGTTGAAAGCACCCTTTAGTTATCACATGCAAATCACTCCTGCCTTCCTAGGTTCACACAGTATATATACCCAACGTCTTTCTAGGCAAGCATTCTCTGATGATGCCAGTCACAGATGCTGGCGAAACGTCAGGAATATACTCTTCTAGAACATGGCCACATAGCCCGAAAAACCCACAAAAAACCCTTTAGTTACTTTGAAAAAATAATCTGAATGCTGCAAGCTCTGAGCCCATGGCACAAAACACTTAACTCTTCTAGTCTACTTCCTTGTCATCTCAAAACCCACAACAGAGCATAAGATAACAATGTGAGACCCAGCAGGAACCTCATGGCGTTCCTTTTCTACCATTTAGTGAAGTCATATCCTATTTCCCATACCTATAAAAATAATTAAAAAGTAACAGTCTATATCAGGGCCATACCAATCAGACATTTGATTGGGACCTAGAAGCCGTAACTATTGTGCAAAGCAAAACAGTTGGCAATAGACAGTGCGATAGAAAACATCAGAAGATTACAAAAGGTGACAAAAACGAAATGCAACATGCTTTTAATCTAGGCCTCATTATAGACATGATAAGCAAAGCTTCACAATCTGGCACATACTTTCTGGATGGGAAGATCAAATATTTATTTCAATCAAAGAGATGAAAAAAGAGTGGCAAATTGTAGCATCAGCATGTTTCCATGTGAATAAATTTGAGTTCTGTTTGTTGTTATTGTGTGCCTTTAAGTCGTTTCCAGCTTATGGTGACCCAAAAGTGAACCTTTTGGGGTTTTCCTGGTAAGATTTGTTCAGAGAGGGTTTTCCTTTGCTTTCTTCTGAGGCTGAGAGGGGATGACTTGTCCAAAGTGAGTTGGTATTCATGGCTGAGTGGCAATTCAAACCCTGGTCTCCTGAGACAATCCAGCTCTCAAACTACTACACCAACACAGTTTCTCAATCCTCCATTCCCCTGTCCCCCATTCTCTTCCTAACATATATTCTAGGACCAAAGATGCCTTTTCAGTGAGATATGAGGAAAGTTCCTTTTAAAAAACAACAACTATAGCAGCCAGAAGATCCAAGCCGGGGCTGAATGAGAGAGGCAGCCAGCATGGAGGACGCAGGATGGAGGACGCAAGTACGGAGACATGCACAAATGTTTGCGTCCTCCATCCTGCATCCTCCAGGCCGGCTGCCTCTTTCCTTCTGTCCCAGCCTCCTTCTAATGTAGGCCTGCCAAGGCAGAGAAGCAATAGGAGGCCAGGCAGCAGCATGGAGGAGGAGGAAGAGGAGGCAGAGGCAGAGGAGGAGGAAGAGGAGGAGGACCGGAGGAGAGGACTGCTGCTGCCGCTGCCACCACCATCACCACTGCCGGACCCCAGACACCAGCAACCAGGTAGGCAGGGAGGCAGCAATCCAAGGACGGTAGTGAAGAGGGAGACCCATGGGGTCCCTCTGGGGCCTCTGCCACCCTGGATCACTGAAAGGGGGAGAGGGAGAAGGAAAGGGATGGCTGCTTGTCTTCCCCAATGGGAATGACACGCGTGCCAAGGGAAAACCCCAATTCCAAACAGGCCCCCTTTTCATAAGGTAAATGGGGGGCCTTTTGGAATCGAGCTTTTCCCTGTGGCAGACCTGGGATCCAATGCGAGTCATGCCACCAGTGGGAATGGGCCCAGGAACTAGTTTTGTCCCAGCCCACTATGTCAAGCACAAGATAGCTGTCAGCACTTGCTGACAGAAGAGTCAGTCCTATTATTTGGAAGTGCAAGACAGCTCACCTTGGGTAGAAGATCCGGGAAACATTTTGTCCATTCTGATAGGGCTATATATGATCATACTATCTACAAGCAATTGACAGGTAAGTTTGCCTCCCTCAGGCACAAATATATCATGAGCCATTTTCGACTAGGCTCTCTGTTTTTAAAGGTTGCAATTTTTTAAAAAAAGCTCCAGGAAATTAACAAAAAGAGATCTGTCCATCTATCACATTGGCCTGGGGCTGAAATATATTCATGTGCTGCACTATCTGCAGTTCCATCTCATTCGAGTTCTGTTTCAGATCACTTAAACCAAAGAAACTGTTGTTTCAGCCAGTGATTAATGAACTGATTGACTGAAAACCTATTATGATGCTCTCTGGGCTGACCCAAAAGATTTTGCTGTCTCGGCCAAGTCTGTACATGGCAACTTAATCTTAATGTTTGTTTATTTATTTGTATCGCACAATCAGTCTACATGGCACTTCACAAAGTACTGCAGCACTAATAGAAGGACAGTGTCTTCTACCAGGATTTTATCACATGGAGGGAAATTGGACATTTAAATGGGGTTTATCCCATGAAAATTGCGCATTTACTATTAAATCGCAATTAAGATTTTCAGACACAGTGTAATAAAAGAGCCATTATTCTGGGAATAACCAGGGAATAACCTAGCAATAAACAGCAAGAAAGCATTTTCAGGATTTTCCTGTGAATGATTTGTTGCTGTTTATTGCCTGGTTATTCACAGTTTGATGCCACTTTAATCGATTTTCAATGCAAAATCATGTGAAAAGCTTTATTGCAATTTTATGATATTCATGAGATATTCCCAGGATAATGGCCATTTAATTGCAACATTGTATAAAAATCTTAATTGTGAATGCTCAATTTTCACTGGATAATCTCCTTTATACTTCCAATTGCCCCCGTGTGATAAAGTCCTGAAGGCAGCAATTTTGTTTAGGGGGTCCACAATGGGTTTGGGGAGTTATCCTAAATTGCTGGGAAGCTGCCAATATCAACCTGCCAATTCAGGTTCTACCACTGGGAAGGGTTTCCTTACTCTACCTAATTGTAGGGCCAGCACTGACACTTCTCCCACATGAACAGTACATCAGCAGAATCCAGCCCCCCCCCCCCCCCCATATACACACCCTCCTCCTTCATCAAAATTGATCCCAAGGTGGTTTATAAGATTAAATAACACAAATATACCAAAACAAAAATAAAAGATGAACTGGGAAACAAAATGATGATGATGATGTAGGGAAAGGTTCATAAAGAATACTTTAAAATAATTAATGAATTGTTGCTAGCATTCAAAGGAAAGCAACATTGGCATTATCAAGTAAGCTTCCTATAGTCAGCATGTGTAGTAGAAAATGGAGAGTCTGGGAGCTGGCATCTTATATATACAGAACACTAACCAAGCCCTTGACCTGATGCTATGCAGCATTCCTGAAGGTCTCTTCATTCTTTCTTGGTTTTCCGGTCATTTTCTGGGCTCATATGATGATAGAAATATGCTAAGGTGCAATGTCGTTACTTTATATCTTCCAGAAAAGCCATCTGTTCTTTAAGGGAGGTGTTTAGGACTAAAACATCTCAGTATCTTTATTTGTTTTCCTGCATTGTTCCACAATGAACCCATGTACAACAGAAGTAGCAGTGTGTTTTATGAATGTCACATGACTATACAGTTGGTTCCTCACATTCAATGCTTTCCCTTTTGTAAATATGATGATTCATGGATTTGATCAATACCTTCTCTCTGGGAATCTCTGGGTCGTCTGGCATGATTCTATGCTCAACCTCCAGCAGAAGTTGGAGAATCGTGCTGGAGGACCTAGAGATTCCTAGAGAGGCACTCTCAAGAAGAAGACGACATTTTTAGTTATATTTATTTATATTCATGGTTCTTCCACTTTTATGAGGCAAGCTGCCCCTACCAAGTGGAAATTGGGGGGGGGGGGGGGCGACGACTATATTTTCATGAGAAAAAAGTTCTTGCTTTACAATAAATGCAATAAGGATAATAGCTTGTTAGAGTTTCTTTTTTATATACATGCCCTTTAAATTCTCATGAAGTTGTTGGAAGGTCATGGCAAACTGGTTTCTGTGCATCTCTCCCAGTTTTACCTGCTCCGTCTGCCCTCTTCTTCTGATGTGGCCATGATAAGAACATAAAAAAATCTTTGCTCCTGGGTTTGTTTAAACACTGTTCATCATTACACCTGAAGCCTAAACTATGACCAGTCTTAAGTTTGTTTTGTTGAAGCAAACCAGCTTCACAAATCTTGTTTTAAAGTTGTATCAAAGAAACCATAGGGTACTATAACAAAAGAAGGTTGTGACACTCAGAACAGTGGAGGATCTTGTGTGTGGCTTTTTCAGTGACTTAATCCGACTCCATGAAGCATGAGAGGCAGTCACCCATGTACCATCTGTCTGTTAATGGGAAGCTCTATGCACTCTAGGAACTGTGGGAGGCAGCCACCCACATTTCCTGGAGTGCCTAGGCCATCTTGTTAATAAAGTGACAGACATTAGGCACTAAAGTGAATGGGTGGCTGTCTCCCACACTTCATTGAATGTGATAAAGTCATCAAAGAAGCACAGACAATCCCACATCCCATGTTGCTCTGAATGGCATAGGCCTCTTGTTTTCTAGTTTAAAAAATTAGTTTAAAAGAACACCTTTCCCAAACTCTTTACATACTTAAGGTAAATGCTAGTGAATAACAGAGAGTAACTGTTACTCATAGCTTCCACCTCCAAAAAGGCAAAATTGCAGCCACTCATTGCATTAGATCTAAAACTAAGGTCATTCCCCATTGTTTCTTCACGAGTGAGTAATGGGTGACAACATGTTTTTAAAATGCTATCACAAACCTTGTAAGGAAAAAAATCGTGAACACTGTGTATCACAGAGGGAAGTATTAGACACAGGAGTGGAATGATTATCAGCTGGAGACTATAGTAGAAATATTTACAAGAAGGGTGTATGCACACTTATAAGTCATCATTTACTTACTATCATATTCTGCAGCTATTCAAGTTTATTAGGAACAGTCCCTTCCTTCATAAACCACTAGCTCTGTTTGCTCCTATTTTTTCCACAGTGGAAGGGATGTAAGGTTTACAGGTAGTGGTCTTTTCCATGTGAGTAGCTGTGTGGGAAAAGTGCTCCTACTCTCCTCAGTTGAAGAAAGAGCAGTGGATCCAAGATATAGCTCAATAGTCTGTCTTTTACCCTTTGAGAAAGTAACAGTGTAACTCACCGGGAAATAAAGAAACAATGACCCAAACAGGATAGTCTCCAAGAGAATAAGTCCTGATGCCTTAATGCTCTGGAACAAAAAGAAAGAAAGAAAAGGAATTAGAGTAATGAAGCCATTACTTTCTACTAGTGTAACTTGAAAGGTTTTGAGTAGTCAATTATGTAGGTGAATTATACATGCAACACAATTTAACTTTTTTTTTAAGCACAGTGTAGAACAGTGATTAGCACATTGGTTTGCAAATCTTTCCATCTGGACTAGACACTGACTGTTGTTGTGTGACTTGAAGTCATTTCTGACTTATACTGACCCTAAGGTCAATCTATCACATGATTTTTTTTGGCAGAGGGGTTTTGCTTTGCCTTCCTCTGAGGATGAAAGAGACAATGATTTGTCAAAGGTCACCACTGGGTTTCCATGACAGAGTGGGGATTTGAAACCTGGTCTCCAGAGTCCAACACTCCAACTACTACACCACAGTGGCCCATGCTCAATAATGAGATTCAAATAGCTTTTTTAATTAAGGGGCTGTACAGACCGCCCCAAGGGGAAGCCTGCAGTCGCCTCTTTCTTCACCAGATTGGGGCTGTGGCAACCACATGTAGCAACACAAAGGGCGCTATAGCCGCCGGTGCCACTGTTTTTCTGTGTTCCTTTGGCACTGTGTCATCTGTGGTGGGGCATGTGGCATCATGCCAGCATGGGGGCAGAGTCAGGGTGTGCATCATGCAGATGCCACACACCCCACTTTGCTCCCATGCCAGCCTTTATGGCTGGTCTGTACAGCCTGTTAATTAATATGCTCATAACTAAGTTTTCCATAGTGAGATGTATTTTTTAGTTAATATGCTAGGGTTGTAGAGTTGATGTCTATGTAAGAAAAGCAAGTGTAAGTTGAAGCACTACATTATTACTGTTGCCCAGACAATATTCAGTCAAAATATCCATGACGGTGAGGGGAATGAAAATAATATTTCCACGAAGCAAAATGAAACCAAGATCACACATTTTCCCCTTGATGTCTCAACACAACAACAACAAAAATCCTCTGCCACCCCACTTTTTCACCTGCTTTAAAAATATCCCAGTCTCTTTCTCTTTCTCCCACTTTCCCTTTTATGCTCAGCTTACTTCAATTGCTGCGAACTGGGTTTAAAATGCAAACTCAAGCATTGGGAGAGGAAAGACATAGGAGGAATCTTGCCCTTCCTAATAGGCACAGGCAAAGTCAAACGGCTGCAGTCTCTCCTAGCTTCTGTGTTCTTCCACAGTAATATTTTTTTTGTTAACAATAAAATTGGCCACATGGGTCCCAGTTTTCAGCTGTGAGATGTTGGAGAGTAGGGAGTTACCCAGCAGCTGATACTGTGAGCTGATCACAACTCAAAAACTAAGCAATTCTGCTCAAAGACTATTCAGGGGTAGGGATTTCCTTTTTAAATGTCTGGAAACTTTTGGGGAAGTGTAACTGCATGCCTCCCTAGAATGCTCAACTTTCTCTTTGGCATCTCCTTTTAACTATTTTGGCTTGTGGCAACCAAGTGCATGTGGTTCACAATGACTGGCATTTTGAAATCTAGTGTCATGCTCAGAAGGCAAACTGGAATATTCCTCCATCTTATTGTGTTTCTTTAACTTGACCTCTTCTCCTGCATGATCAGAGTAAGAAGTATGACCTTATTGCATGTGTAAGAAGTGGTCATGAGAGAAATGAACCTGAAGGTGCTGCTGACATTCCTCAGTGACTTATGCATCTTGTTGTCAATCATTTATTTCTGCTTGGTTTACTCAGCAACTTCTTATGCTAGGGAAAACAAGAAATCTGCATTTCTTTCACCATGGAGAATCATTAACTATCCCTTTGCTGAAATAGTTCAGCTATCTCTGGGCACTGCTTCTTCCTACAGGCTAACAAACCAAGCGGCTTCTTTGGTGTAATGAGGCTTGTCATAAATGTCAAAATATTTCCACATTAGCCTCTCTTGTGGCTATACTTGTCAGGAAACTACCATTAACTGACTGCATATATGGCAAACATAAAAGATTGTGATGAAGACAAACACTGGTATAAATTCCTATGAAGGCACAAGCTTTGGACCAGTGGTATCAGTGAACCAGTGCTGGAGACAGGGGACTCCTGTGACTTCCTTTTTTAATCATAAGGGACAATGACCTATTTGTGAGTATCCTTGGCATTCCTTGGTCCCTCTGAGTTAAAATGCCATCCTCACATGGAGGAGTGGGTTTTCACAACAAAATGTACTGTTTTGAGTTATCCCTGTTATTGTGCAAATTATTTTGAAGTAACTTGTTCTGGGATGGGGATTTGAGGTCCAGTTAGTTTTTTAAAAGACCATTGCCTTCTGGAGATGAAGGTCTAAATCCTGCTCTAGCTAAACTGATACAAGTGGTGATGGATGCCATTGGAATAGCAGCCTTGAAGAAAACAAGGCATTAGAAAGTACTGGTCCTACCATTAGAAATGATGATGGCTCCCACCTCAGGGGACAACGTACAAAGCTCACCTTTATCCCTTGGGAGAGTCTTCCCTGCTCTGAGGACCCTGACTCAATGCACTGCAACCAGAGATGGGTGGTGGAAAATATTCCACAGAAAATATTTTGCTAAATAAAGGATATGAACTTCTAGTTACTCTTCTAACAAGATAAACATTGACAAGCCCCAGTACTCATAGGAATCGACTAACAAATGAACACACTGCTAAGCTTGTTTCGGTTTCACAAAATCTGTTGGGACTCAATCAGTCCAAAGTACAAGTAGTCAAGAGAAAATATGATATGTTGCCTGTGCCTAGCAATTCACACAAATCCTTTTGTGAAATACTGAATCAGATTTTTTTCTCAACTTGAAATCTAACTGATTAGTAGTACACAGAGTGACTGAGTGAAGCTGAAGTTACTACAGTTCTCCTTCAGCAAAAGTATAGTTAAACTATTGATATAGGTGAGGTACAGATCTCTTTAGTTCTACAGTCTTTTTAAAAATGTTCTTTCAGGCATAGTCATTTTTGTTAAGGGCAGTATATGGAATTTGCTTAGCATTATTACAAATATTACATTAAACGATTGCCACAAAATGCTTTGAATGTGTATGAATGCAATATAGAAATCAAACATGCTAAATGAGATAGCACTATTAAAAGCATTTTTCTACTTTTATGTTGTGTGCCAAAACATTGGGGGTTGGGACCTGCTTTGAGGTGGCTGTGCATAATCCAACTGATTCACAATACCTAGCAGGCCTTGGTTTAAATAACCAGATGGCACTAGTCCATACTTAAAAAACCAGATGGCTTCGGCTTAGTAGGTAGCAATATTTTCTTCTCCTGTAAGAGCTGAACTGAGTGATTTCAAGAAAGGAGGTTCAATCCACTGGGAATAGCTTCTCAGCAAACCTCACTGAAATGAATGGTTCTTGCAAAAGTGCACAGATCCAAACTGTTCCTGATTTCTCATGGGGGCAAACTGATGGAGAACTATAAGTAAACTCTAAATTTGCTTTGAGGAAGTCATTAAAGTTTTTAGATTGTTGGCTTGCATCAGATTAAACAGTTTCAAGCACACAGGATTCTGAACTGAAGAAAATGTATTACAGTGTGCTCGTGCCACACACGGGTGCACTATACGTAGCTTTAACCTTACATGGAAGGTTAAACCGCTGCAAATTCAGTGGTGCACATGCCATGCCAACTGTGGGGATGCTCATCCATTAAAACAAATGGGGTTGAACATACATGTTTTCCCCCATATTGGGGGTGGGTGGGTCTGGAACGGATTTAGTTTGAACAGGCTATTAATGTAGTATAGTTCTGTACAGACTGATAAAACAATTAAGTTTGATGATGGCAGAATTTCTATTCTAAGTAGTTGTTATGGATGCTGAAACAACCCAGAATCCTAAATAATTCTGTGAATGGCTTCTTCTTGCAGTTTTGTTGTTGCTGTTGTTGTGTGCCTTCAAGTAGCTTCCGACTTATGGCGACCCCATCATTGGATTTTTCTTAGCAGGATTTGTTCAGAGGGAGTTTGCTATTGCCACCGTCTGAAACAGAAAGAGTGTGACCTTGCCCAAGGTCACTCACTGGGTTTTCATGGCCAAGCCAGGATTCAAACCCTGGTCTCCAGAGTCATAACCAATGCTCAAACCACTGCACCATGCTGGAGGAAGGCTGAAACAAACTACAGGCCTTCTCACCATTTTTGTATTTTATGATTCCCAAATCCTGAAGGACCCAGTCAACTGCTTTTCCCCTTGTATACTGAAGTTGGAGAAATAGATCTAGAACAAGCTATGAATTATTTGTCTGCTTTGTAGAAAGCGATATTTCCCAGCTGAAGATTGAAGTCCTGCCTTCCTTTTCTCAGCCCTGCTATGGGTATGGGGAGGAAAAGAAAAGAAAAGGAAGGTACTGTAGGTGGGAGAATGCAAGATTTACCTTTCTTTCCAGATCAAATTTTAATCTCAGAGAAAAACGTGCAAAGTGATCAGAAGCACATTCGTATCTGCTAAGCTTTGGTGATTTCTCTATACCTGGGGGCTTTGCTTGTGGAGAAATAGATCATACCTAGGGTTGCCATATCCCGGCAAGGGGGGGACTTTCCCGCTTTTGGACCGTTCTGCACGGTCCCGCCACGGTTCTGGGCGCCCCCCGGGTTTTGTTAGGGCGCCGCCATGGCGGTGCCTTTGGCTGCTCTTACCCACCAATGTGGCTGCTCCTTTGGCTGCTCTTGCGGCCGCTGCCTCCGCAGCCGCCGCCACTGCCACCGCCACCGGCACCAAGCAAGCCCCCAGAGATCTGCGCGGGCGCGCACAGGGCTCAATTAGAGGCTGGAGCTCCTCTGGCAGGCTGGCCAATAATGGAACAGCCCGCCCCCTGCTTCAGGAGTCTGTGACTCCTGGCAGGGGGCAGGGCTGTTCTAGCTCTCTGCCCCCATTGGCCGCCCAGCTTAAAGAGGAGGAGCTCTCCTCTGTTTGCTCCCCGCGGGCCGGCAAGGAACTTCTGAGGCGGTGGGAGGGCTACAGCGGGCAAGCGGGGGCAAGGGAGGGCAAGCGAGGGCAATATTATTGTTATTAGCACCCAAAGGCCTAGCTGTGTGACGTCTGTTTGCAAAGGGACCTTCCATGATGATGATGATGATGATGATGATGATGATTATTCAAATACCTAGCTGTGTGAGTCTAGACTAGAGCAGGGCTGCCCAGCAGATGGGCAGGCCTGGTTGTGGCCCAGGGGACTGGTCACCCTGCAAGAGGTGTATTGGGGAGAAATCTGTGTGTGTGGATTATGGCTGTGGTGTGTTTGTATAACTTGATGGCTGTGGTGTGTCTGTGTTGTTGCATGCTTTCCACTTGTTCAGGACTCATGTCACACTCTCTCAGCCTCACAGAAATGGGGATTCAAAAATGGTTTTTTTCTTGGCAAGATTTCTCTTTGCCATCTTTCTGTGAGGCTGAGACAATGTGACATGGTCAAGGCCACCCTCTGGATTTCATAGCTGAGTTTGCATTCAAACCCTGATCTCCAGAGTCATGGTTCAGTGCTCAAACCATACATGACACTGTATGGCAAGAGGCCATGTTAAATAAAGCCATGTTAAATGCCCAAATGTGTGTCGTATGTGTTTTGGAATGGAGGGGGGAGGTTTGGCCAGAAAGGGAAGTACATTTCTGCCATCTGTGTAGGAATAATGCCAAAACGTCCTCCATTTTGATCATGCCTAAGAAACATGCATTTCTATTAACATTTTTTAAAAAGCAGCAATTTTTTTGTGTGTCTTCCATTTTTTTTAAAAAAGTGTCCTCCATTTGAAAATCTTGTCCTACATTTGGCCTACATTTGTCCCGGTTTGGAGGTCCTGACTTATGGCAACCCTAATCATACACTATAAATTACAGATGAGAAACATTGCCCCAGTGTTTGGGATGGGAACTTCCACAAACCCTTAATTTTTCCCATCCTGACTGGGACTTCACAGAAGTGAAGTTCAAATTCAAAATGATTTGAGAGCCTGCTATAAATGTTCCTCCTATTTTAATTTAATCAGTTTAATAGTACGGTATGAGCATTGTACGACAAATATTGATGCTTCAGAATCATTATTATTACTCTTATCAATATGCTAATTATGGCAATGTTGCTCTGCACCTGCCTCATACTGCATATTCATGTGTATGTGCAAATGCGTACGTGTGTTTAATTTAATATAATATGTGCATTCATGAAAAGGCATTTTAATTGATTAAAAAGCCAAGGCAAGCCTGTGTTCATGGAACTTTTTTTTTTTTTGGCTTTGTTTTATGACTGAACACTTGCAAGCTAATTTTAATGCAGGATGCATGGTTCCCTAATGGTGTCAGTTATTTAAGAGTGCCATTAAAAGCCTATAATATTACCATAATGAAGTCAAACATTAGTGAGTTAGAAGGGAGCTCTTCAGATAAGTTACCATCAGGCTATTAAACAGATGCCTTTTCTGGGTAATGGGATTATGGAGCTGATGTGCAGGCAACTAGCTCTGTAACATGACATCAGAATTGCTGCAAACACATGTATCACAATCTTGACAAACACAAAGGACTTGCCACAAAAAAGATGGGGGTGGGGTGGAGAGGAAGCAAAATCATTGCTGCTAATTCTCCTGAGCTTTCCTGCCAGGGATTTAATTGAGGGAACTGACAGGAAGTTATCCAGTACAAAATTTGTTTGATAGATGCTGTTGATTGTGCGGTGATTGCTTAGGAAGGCTAAATAGAAATGTCTGCCTATTTATAGAAAGAGGTGATTGCAGCTATTAATTCAAGCAGTGGGATTCAAGTATTTTATATGCATTTGATTTTTCTGGTTGCACAGAGTAAACAGGAAGGTTATTTTTAAGGCTGATTCATTCTCTCCAGTGGTACCATGAATGATACTTATTTGTCTTTTTACAGCCTAACCTATTATACCAGGACTTTTTTTTTTTTTTTAAAAAGTAGTTCTCCTGTCTACACAAATGCTCCAACAGACAGAAGAATGAAGACAAGAGGAAGAAGGCAAAACATGCTTTTCTCCTCATTTAACTATGGCCCGATACAGACAGGCGGGAAGTGGCATGCCAGCACTGATTCTAGGGTTCGGGAGCATGCAGCAACCGCATGCTCTGGAACCCTAGTCCATATGGACTCCGCCATAATGGTGGCCTCCCATCCACATGGGGGCCGCCATGATGACGTCACCGCAGCGCAGCGTCCAGATGTTGCTGGCAGGAAGTGGCATCATGGTGGCACCCCTTCCTGTTTGCGACACCACAAAAAAGAAGCCGCAGCTGCAGTACAGATTTGGGGCTTACAGGGGTGGCTTCTAGCCACTCATCTGTACTGCCCCTATGTTTTAAGTGGTGGTTTCTTGACAAGAGGCAGTAATTCTTACCTACTATTAATTTATGATTCGGCCTTAGTTCAGTAACGATATTCCGTCTATTCCTGCTTCCTCATCAAAGTGCTGCTGCCCAGATTGGTACCTCTCCAGTTTTTCCCCCATTGTAATCTTTCAATTCTTGTATATCTTCCACAGGGTTCTCTGTATTCTCATGGTATTGTACACTTTTGTATATACATACGCAACTGTACATCTGTGGAAGCACACCAGCTTTTGGCTGACTGACATATTATTCTTCCCAGCAGGGAATCCATTCATTAGAGCCTCATTTGGTTTATTCTGGAATAAACCAATAAATAAATAAAGTAGAACTCCCAAATTAGCTCCAGTAGTGCCACTTTTCCTCTCTGAAGCATACAGTATCCATGGAGTCCTTCCATGTGATTGTGAGTGTTGATTTTCCAGCAATATAAATCACATGCAGACTCCAAATATAATGATGGAGAAGGGCAGGGCTAGCACATCCACTGCATAGCTATATCTACTTACATCCAAAGAGAGCTATAGACTATGGGGTCCTCCAGCCCATTGCAGATACAGTGTCTTACAGGAACTGATGGCTACCACCCCATCCGGTAAGCTGTGTTAACTTGAACACTCTTGACTAGCAAACACCAAGTCTGTTATTGGTTTCTCCTGAGCTGCGCAGAAAATGAGAGCAGTGGCATCTCAAAGGGGTGCAACCCGCACTGGGTGACATCCTAAGTGAGGTGACACCATTTCTCCCCAAAACCTGAGGTAGGTGGCGAAAGGAGACAAGCTAGGCCAGCATCTCTCTCCACTCTGCTTGCTGAGCCTGGAAGGTGGTGGTGGTGGTGTTTCCAGTGGCTCAGTGTCCAGAGGAAGGAGAGGAATGGCTCACTTGATATGTCATCAGTGAGTGAGCCAGGCCTCTCCTTCCTCCAGCCACTGAGTTGAGAAGGCATTGGAGAATGCAGGCAGTGCCAACAAGCTGGAGGGGAAGCTGCCCTCCCAGCTAGGCCAGGCCATTATGACTGGTAAAGGAGATGGTTGAAAGGGTGTGTGTGTGTGACACCAAACCAAACAAAGCCACTGAATGAGGGGCTCCCTGTTTCAGTAGAACATGAACAACAAATTCTACCAGAGCTCCTTTATGTTTTCTGTTTATACCTTCACACTTTAATCCTGGCTAATTTTTCTTTCTCTTAGAACAAAATGCTTCAGACATCTCTACATCACATTCCAATCTATCACTCCTGTCCTTCTTTGAGGGAGAGGGTCAATAATAAACCAAACAAATCCCATTCATTCACTGTTTATAAAACTTAACAGAAAGCCACTGAGAATTAAACAAGCCTTTGGAGCTTTTCTGAGAGACTGGAGGATCGAATACTCTCCACAACTGTTCCAATTTGTCAGGGAAAGTCCCAGTTAATCCTCTGTCCTCCCATTTTTTTCAGCTGTTTTAAAAATGTCCAAGGTTCTCTTTCCATCTCACACTTTCCCCAATCATTCTCACCTGACTTCAGTTGCTGCAAACAGCTGCTGCAAACAGCTCAAAGTGCAAAGTTAGTTTGTGATCAATTAAATCAGGAATGGAGGAAGTAGAATCTTCCCCTTGCCACTAGACTCAAGCAAAAGCAAACTGCTGCAGCCTCTCCTTGCTTGTTTGTTCTTCTTCATGCCATGGCAGCTTTTGCCATGTTGACCACACTCTCATGTTGCTTGGCTGCACATTCCCTGGTTTTCATCTGTGAAATACTGGTCAGTATGACACTATTACTTGCACCTAGCAATTATATCTTCATACCAAGGATAATACTAATAAATTCCCATTAACTCTAGACCCTTTCAACTATGTTATACAGGATGTTAAAACTATGATGCTTTTTTTACTGGAATTTTTTATTAAGAGTCAAGAAGAAGACTGTGCTTTTGACATTTGTTCCAGGCTGCTCTAATGAGTTGCTGCTTTCACTATGCATGGGAGAATCCAATATTTCTCAGAATGTTGTGAAGTTTTAAAATGTGGATTTGAAAGCCAGGCCAAAGATGTCAAAAAACTGCCAACTGTATCATTTGTCTTTCATTGCTGTTATAATAATAATAATAATAGATTTTATTTTTATCCCGCTTTTCCACGATTATCAAAGCAGCTTACGGATTAAAATTCAACATAAAAATACATACATATCAATAAAAACAATGTAAAAAATATAATATTAAAAACTATTACACAGCCAGCTTGGTTGAATCGATCAAAAAACATTGCAAAAATCATTACGCAATAGGGGGAGAGAGCATAATATCACATCTCATGGGGGGAAAGCTTGGTGAAAGAAAAAGGTCTTAAGATTCTTTCTGAAAAGATCCAGGGAAGTGGTGGAACGGAGCTCGTCTGCAAGGTTGTTCCACATTTTTGGGGCCGAGATGGAAAAGGCCCTTTGCGAGGTCACCGCATATTGCTCAGTTGAGACCTTCAGCAGATTCTTCCCGGCTGACTGAGTGTGTGGGGCAGATTAAATGGGGGGGAGACAGTCCTCCAAGTACCCTGTCCCAAACCATTTAGGGCTTTATAGGTAATTACCAACACCTTGTATTGGGCCCAGAAGCGAATAGGCAGCCAATGGAGATCTTTTAGGATAGGTGTTCTATGGTCTGCCCTGGAACATCCAGCGACCAATCTCGCAGCCATGTTCTGCACTAATTGAAGCTTCCGGGTTTGGTACAAGGGTAGCCCCATGTAAAGTGCATTACAGAAATCCAATCGAGAGGTTACCAGAGCGTGTACTACAGTTTCAAGGTCCCCCCGGTCCAGGCAGGGTTGCAGCTGGCGTATCAGCCGAAGCTGATAACAAGCGCTTCTGACCATCGCATCCACCTGAGATGTCAGTTGGAGTTTCATATATGTGGTTTCACTATTTGCATGATTAGGTATGTTTATTTTTAAAACATATTTTATTCATTTTCAACAATCTAAAATACAATTTGCCATAAGCATAATCATTATTAGCAAACATTCTCTAACAGATACATTTCTTCATATTTATTGTTCCTTCTTTTTTCCTAATCTTTTTCTTTTTCACATCCCACCTACAGAGAGATGGCATTTCTCCCCTCTATTCTTGGCTTCTGTGGCTGTAACCTTCCTTTCTTATCCTCAAAATCTCTATACTCTTATACTATCATTCCAACTCTTTAAATGCTTACCACCAATATGCACTGCAACTATTAACTTTCTGTATTATTTACACTATTATTCTCTATTATCTGTTGACTCCCTTTCCCCCCTAAATTCTCCTTTCTCTACTAGGCTGACTAATCTTTAAGCAGTGAATCCTATGTAAATAAATCCCCCCATTTTTGATTAACATAACATGATTAGATATTTTTATGTAGAATCTTTTGCATAGTTTATTTTCCTCTGTCAATAGTCAAAAGTCTGCAGATTAAATACAGTACAATACAATTCAACAAGTCTTGGAGATAGGCAGGCAAGAAACTTTTTATGCTCTGTACAGGAAGCAGGCCATGCAGAATGTACAGTCAGGCTAATCTCACTTTGCTCCCTCTGCCATGTGAACCAGCAAGAATCAAAGCAAGCAGATATATCCCATACGTTTGGAAAATGAGTTGGGGAACCAACCCATGTTGTTGCTGGGTTCTTTGATGCACAGCAAAGTGCTGGATAGAATGTTAATGGGGTTGAGGACTGAAAACTGGTTCCTAGTCTCAGGGGTTTATCACATGAAGGAGATTGAGAGTTTATCCCATGAATATCCTGGAAAAATTGTGTACACAAAACGATTTCATACGACGTCACACAAATTAAAGTGGTCCCAAAGTAGCATTAACGTGCATGTTTTTACTTTCAGGATTTCAGTGACAATGCACTTTATTTGCGCAGTTACGTGTGATAATTATTCACACAATTACTTGCCATTTTCTCTTTATTTGCAGGATGCTTTAAATGCACTTTAATCTCTCTTTAATGTAGAAATTAGGTCCAGTGTGAAACTCCTCAGAAAGCTTATCTAAGAGATTATGGAAATAGTAGTTAAAATCAAGACGGGCATGGCCACTACCTAGATCATCTGGTTTCAGAAAGCTAAGCAGTATCAAACCTGGCAAGTATTTGGATGGAATACTTCCAGGGAACACTAGAGATCTCCCATTAGGACTAGAAAAAGATGCTGCTTGAAAACCTGGAGAGCTGCTTCCAGTAAGAATCGGCCATACTGGGCTAGATGGACCAATTCCAATTAGGTCCCTATGTTCCCACTTCAAATCACTGTCTGAAAATAGTGGAGATCCCTTCTCAGCCAGGACTGGGCAGGAGGAAACATGGACATTCTGCAAATCAGATCTGCACCTTCTTAAGGAAAAAATAGGCCTGATGAGCAGAAACACCCCCTCTCCAAAATTATTATTATTATTATTATTATTATTATTCTGCATTGTGGAAGTCAGAAGTGTTTTAACCACTCAGAGCTGACCCTGCCTACTGCTATCCTTACTGCAACTAGTTTGGCATTCAATACTTGAGAAAATCTGGGCACTTATTCAAGCTGTTACATTATGGCTGTAGTAATCAACTGCAATTTCCCCCTTAGTAGCAAATTTGGGTCACTACCTTATAAATAAAGAAATCCATGACAGATGAAACAGAAATATTACAAGGGGAGAGGTTTCTGTGTTTACCTTTGCTTTGCGAAAACGGTAGACCACAAGCATGCTTATGAAGTCCAACAGCATACAGAGAGTTTGGAATGAGATGATAGCAAGCCGTAAATATTTGTCCTCCTGTGCATAGCAGGGAGTGTCATCTGTACAGTATGAACATCCTTCCCTGCAGGGCAAGCAGGCATAGACTTCCCCAGACATCTCGCCTCCAGAAAAATGGCTCTCTGCATTCTTTCCTAAAAGTATCAAAGACAAAGGAATAAAAATATATCATTTAAGGAGTGTGGGGGAAAGAAGGCCATTGAGCTTACCTTCTTGGTGACCACATCCTACATTCCCATTTAATGAACTGTATGTGGCATTCATGCATCATTGTCATTTGGGAAACAGAAATGGTCCCTTAAGGTGCTTTCAGGGTTAGACTTTGAGGCAGCTGAGTTCTTAGGAGGAAGATGGAATAGGAATCAAATAGGTATATAAGTGCGGTGTAGTGGTTTGAATGTTGGACTATGATTTTTGGAGACCAAGGTTCAATTCCTACCTTGGCCATGGAACCCACTGGGTGACTGTGGGCATGTCACACTCTCTCAGCCTCAGGGGAAAGCAATGGCAAACCTCCTCTGAACAAACCTTGCCAAGAAAACCAATTCTACCACATGTAACACATCAACAGTGAGAGTCACCAGAATACCCAGAAATACAGAGAGAATAGAGACAATAGAAATGTGCAAAGGAAATTGACTTTTGGCTGTCTCAGTTACACCTGGGACAGGGGGGAAAAACCACCACTCCCTGTTCTGATTTTGAAAAGTCACAACTGGCACCAGAAATTAATGGGGAATGGACTGGGCAGAAAGTATGCTGTTTGAATATTACAAAGAAAACCTGGCCAAAACAGGTACAATGCCCACCATATCCTAAAGCTTTGTGCCAGTCCAGGTGAACCCTTAAATTATAAAACAATGTCTAAATACACCAGATTCTGTTTGATCTTGGAAGTCAAGCAGGGTTGGCCCAGATTAGTTTTTGGATGGGAGACTTCCAACAAATATGAGGTGCTGTAGGCTATATTTGAGAAGAAAGCAATAGCAAGCCACCTCTGAATATTCCTTGCCCAAGAGAGCCAGAGTGGTGTAATGGTTTGAGCACTAGGCTACAACTGTGAGGACCAGGGTTTAAATCCTCACTCAGTCATGAAAACCCAGTGGGTGCCCTTGGGCAGGTCAAACTTTCTCAGCATCAGAAAAAGGCAAAGGCACACCTGCTCTAAAGAAATCTTGCCAAGAAACCCCCATGATAGTTTTGCCTAGAGTGACCAGGAAATGACTTGAAGGCACACGACTACAAGAAAGTCCTATGGAATTCATAGGGTCCCCATAAGTCAACAGGTGAATTGAAAGGACATACATACACAGACAAACACTCCTAATGCATGCAAATCCATTGCTTCCTTCTTTTCTCTCAAACCTTTCTTCAATATGGTTGGAACACATTTAATTAATGGCCACTAATATATCTCTCAAAAAGATTTCCTAGTTGTCATCTAGGCGGGTTACAGACCGCCGAAAAGTGGCGGCCTTCACCCGTCCCTTTCCCAGCCATATTGGGTCCTCAGCGGCCAGAGCAGCGGCCGCTGAGGCCCCAATCCGCCGCTTTCCAGGCTGCGGGGAAGCAGCAAAAGGCCCCTTCCCCATAGCCTGGAAAGGGGTGTCCTTGGGGCTTCAAGCCCCAAGGACACCCCGCGGCGGCAGGGAGGAGGAGAAAGGGACCGCTTGGCCCCTTTCTCCTCTGTGTCACCGGGCGCAGCCATCTGAAGGCTGCACCCAGCGACGCAAACGGCAAAAGGAGCTCCGTTTCGGAGCTCCTTTTGCAGCTGGGGTAGGGGCATACTATGCGCCTTGGTGCGGCGTGACGATGTCACGTCCACGCCGCCCCATATAGAGGCGGCTCAGTCATGACGTCATAATGGCGGCAGCCGTGTGGAACGGGCGCCGCCATTTTGTGCACGCTCCCGCGTCCTAGGGTTGGGGGCGTCTGGAAAGGATGCCCCTTTCTAACCCTAGCATGCACTTTAAGGCCCATCTGTAACGGGCCCTAGTCTGTTTATGAGCATGAGTTAATTTTAGTTTAAGTTACTTGTCAATGATGATCACTCAGAATTATTTATGTGTGCATCTACATCACTTCATTTCTCTGTAGCAGTTACTGTAAACATAATGAATGTTAGCTAAACATAGTATAGTGTATTTGATATAATATTCTAAATGTAGTGTTATATCTCTGGTGAGCCATTCACCAGCGATGAAATGCTGGTTTTGCAGTTAAGGATGCTTACAAAGTTTATTCATATTTCCTAACTTAATATATTCCCAGTGTTTCTTCAATTTTTGTATTTCCTCAAATTTTGTGATAAGCAATAGCACTCTTTCTCTTCATGTCAGAAATAGCAACTAAAACAGTTGCTTTTAGCTACTTAAAAAACTTATAAAAGTACTACTAGACATTGGCCTATGGCACAAAATTCACTCTTCTTCTGTTTACCTTATTGTCACCATAACACCAATAACAGAGCACAGGACAGCAATTAGGGACACCATATAAGCCAGCATCTAAACCATGTGATATTCCTCTTCCATGGGTTATGTTGGAGTGCGCAAAATGCAGCCCGTCAGATGTTGTCAGACTGAAATTCCCATCACTCCTCACCATTGGCCGGCTATAGCTGGTGAGAGCTGCAGTTCAATAGCATCTGGAAAGGTGCACTATGCCCACCCTGGTTTATGAAAGGGTACACCTCAAAAGTAACAAAAAATATCATTAGATCACAAAGAGTCCTTATCTCCTTTTAAATTACAACAGTGGTAGGGGGCATTAACTAACTTAGTTATACCTTTGTTATTAGGAAAATGAATTCATGACAATTAATTAGTCATTTGTAAGAGCAAATGGGATGTAGTGGTTTAAATCCCTGGACTCTGGGAGACCAGGGAAGGAATCTCTGCTTGGCTGTGGAAACCCACTGGGTGATCTTGGGCAAGTCACACTCTATCAGCCTCAGAAGAAGGCAAAGGAAAACCCTTGTTACACAAATTTTGCCAAGGAAACCCCATGATAGGGCCACCATAAGTCAGAACCAGTTTGAAGGCACACTTCAACAGTGATTTGTGACTACTGTAATTACCACAGCCTAGGCCCATGATGGTGAACCTATGGCATGTGTGCCAGAGATGGCACACAAAGCCATTTTTCCTGTCATGCGGAGGGGGAGGAGGGGGAGGAAGAGGCGCGTGCCTGTTCCTTCTCCTTCCTGGCCATCCCAGGCCTTCAGCTGCCTCTTTGGAGGCAGCTGAAGGCCATGGATGGCGCATGGGGAGGAGGAGGAAGAAGATGCTGTCTTTACAGACCTTGAGTTCAAGCATGACCATTTCTCCTCACAGATGGAATCAGTTCTGCAACTGAGCCCTCACTGGAGCTTCAGAGGAATAAACAGGGCTGTTTCTTGACATTTTGCATGAGAAACAGAACTAGAAAACTTGATTCCATCTGCCTTGCAGGGACGTAGCTAGGATTTTAGGAAGGGGGGGTCCAGACTAAGTGCCACCATTATAATGGGGCTTGGGTGCAGCGGCGCAGCGGCGCAGCAGCACACACCATTCATTTTTCTAATGGTAGGGGGGTACGGACCCCAAGAACTCCTCCCCCTTGGCTATGTCCCTGTACCTTGCTATCTCAGCAGCCCACTTTGCCTCCCAATTCTGCCTTGACCTACAACTGTGCAGCCTCACAGAAAGCAGAAGGATGGCAAAGTTTTAAGTGGCAGAAGCATCTGCCCGGTAAAATCTTGATTATTAATGATGGTGAGCAAGCAAGAACACAGCTTGACTTTCAGATTCCTTGCTGGGTTTGCAGAGCTGGCAGTTAGATAAACAATCTTTTAAAAAAACAAATGCTCTGAAGAAATTTCAGAGTATTAGAGGCCTCAAAAATAAAATCTGCACAGTTCCAAGTCTGGAGAAATTGCCTTCTAAAGTAGAAACCTAAGCCACATGTTTTTAGGCAACATCACATCTGGCCCCATATCTCTACTCAGTCTCTTGGGTCAATATGTAAAATCTGCCCAAAATAGCCACAGCAAAACACAACCGATTAAAACTGGAATCCTAAATGCTTCATGTGTTAATTAAGACCCATAGAAAAAAGTGGAGCAGCTGGATTCCAGTACCCATATGTAGGATTGCACGGCTCATCTGATTTTTTAATTTTCTTTCCCTTATTTGGTTGCACAGAGTCTTTCTCTGACTCTCTTCACAACTCTGTTTTCTTGCTGCAAAATACTTGTATTTTCATATACTGTCCAAATCCATCTCTCTTCCTGTCAGACTTTTGCAAAACAGCTATACAAAACAATAGACCTTCAGGTCACACTGCTTTTTTTTACAGCAGCAATCACCTCCACCAGCTCCTCATCTTGCATTCATTTCAGTGATAATAGCTCTTGGATGTCCAATGCTAGCAACCTTTCATTTCTCCTTTGTGTTGCAGAGGAAATGACAGGCTACAGTTTTCTGTTTTGAACCAGTGGCTTTTCTTTCATCATTTGACAATCTTCTCCGCTCTTTGACACAAGCTGTCTTATCCTTTGGTTTTGATAAGATACATATATTCAGTTTGGCAGACAGAGCATCTGATCAAACAACTCCACTTCCTCGAAAGAGGATTTCCCTGTCTTTCTTATTATTTTGTGGTGGTTTGTAAAAAATATTTTTATTACTTTCTCCCTAAATTACCTACTTACATAAATGCAGTTTAATCAGTGTTATTAGTAACTCAATTTGATGTGTTATTTGTTCATACCCTACTACTATCCCAATATAGGAGGGTTGGTCTCTGTTGTCCCACATTTTCAATTTCCTTCCTCCTACCCCTTTCCTCCTTTGTCCTTAGCTTCATTCAGTGGCTGCTGACTGAGTGCAAAATGTAAAATGTAAAATTGGTTTGTACTCCATTACCTTTGTGGGAGGAGAAGAGAGGAGAGGGGAGGTGGAAATTTTGCCCTTACCAGCAGGCTCAGGCAAACTACAGTCGATCCTCTGTATTGGTGGGGGCTCTGTTCAGGGTCCCCACTAGTGGGACCTCAAGTCCCATTATTATCAATGGATGCATGATGTGTGCATGACCATGTTGGCAAAGCAGTGTGCATGCTCTACCATTGACAATAATAGGACAGGGCCATTGAAAAATGCTCCAATCTGTGGATAGCTAGCCTACCCCTAAGGAGGGATGACTGTACTGCAGTCTCTCCTAGTTTGTATCTGTTTCCTCCTTAATAGCTTTTGCCAGTCTGACCACATTATGATGTTCCTTGGCCACATATGTCCCAGTTTTCATTTGTAAAATGTTGGAGGATATGTTTGCTTTCTATATAATCCTTTTTAAAACTCTACAAAATGGTTAGGAATAAATTAAAGCTTAATTCACAGAGAATCTCTAAAGGCATTCTAGACAACCAGCAGCCTGTCTCCTAAGGCCTAAATCAATTCAACATCAACTGGGGAAAAATACCTCACTAGTGTAGTTGCACTGGATTAAACTTTTTGGGGTATAAAATTGACACCTGCATTGAGTTAAATATTGAATTTACTGAAATAAAATTGTTCTAATTTGAACAATGTTGTTTCCTTTTTAAAATATTAAAATATAAATATCATATGTACTCAATTATAAGTTGACCTCATGTATAAATTGAGGGCAGGTTTGGGAGCCAAAATTATGAATTTTGATATGACCCATGGATAAAACAAAAGTAAAACATAGGGGCATGGATGCAAAGACCAAAGAATGTAAAAATCCAGCAGGCATAAGTATTTGTGCTCACCCTAAAGTCTGGATGGATGAGACAGTAGAAGGGGATCAGTGCTTCCAGAACAGATTATGCTCTTGCTTTCACCAGGGGATGGTTCCTTTTTAAATAACAGTTAAGTGCAGTACTTACATTGACCCGTGGATAGGTCGTCTCAGGTTTTTTGGGTCAATTTTTTGACCTAAATTTCTAGACATACACATGAGTATATACACTATATATGAATGTGTGAATGAAAATATGCACACTTAATAGAAAAAAGGGTAAAAAGTCTGAATACCATTGCTTTAAACAATTCCCATTGAAGTATAACACTTCCAGAACTGTTCACTGAGTGCTCTTGTTCTCTCACTCTCTTGTTCTCTCCCACATACAGATTTCTCAGCCCTAATGAAGTTTAGATTCCCACCCATAATCTCTAATTTTTCTTAAAATAAGACAAATATCAATTTTCTTTTTTAAAAAAATCCTGATTTAGATACCCTCTTTCTCCTTCAGTTCTGTTTAATTTTGAGATTTGCATAAACACTGTACTTAAATAATAATTTAGAGATTATAAACACTGGTTTTCTTCCATTTATTAATCCATTTACAGTGTTCCCTTCACATTAGCTAGGGTAGGGGCACAGGACACCCGTGAAAGTGGAAAAAACACAAATGACAAAAACACTGTTTTTTCCTGAGAAAACACCTCTCTAGAAATTTCTAGGTCCTCTGGTGCAACTCTGTGGTCAACATCTGCCAGACATTGACCACAGAATTCTGCTGAAGGAGCTACAAATCGTTAGTGGATTGTTTTCTCTAGGAATCTAGGTCCTTCAATGCATCTTTTGGTTAAAGTTGAGCATAGAGTTGCACTAGAGGACCTAGATATTTCTGGAGAGAACATACTAATACAATCCATGAATAATCAAATCTGCCAAAATTAAACCCACAAATGTGGAGGGATGGATGTGTGTGCACACATGCACCAAAGCTGCACAATGCCATAGGATAGGTCCAACATTGGAGGATATTTACTTGGAGAGAAGGATTTACCTTTTTTACCTTTTTTGCACAACAATGTTCCATTTACATCATATGCATATAGAATTAGAAGTAAGCCCTGATAATTTCAGTGTTTTGTTTTTTAAAATGTTAACCATACTTTGGGAGTTTTTGGAACTGACTTTTTAAGGCTTTGTAACTATAAGCATACATATTTTAACATGAATGATTAGCAGCAGTGTGGGGGCTTCTACCTACCCCAACACTACATCCACCAACTATGGAGACTTCCACTTATTCCTACCTCTGCCACCAATGTGAGAACCTCCTTCTGTTCCCCTGCTATGGTATCAAATATGAGAACTTTCTAGAAGTCCTTGTAGTTCTTGTATGAGATTTTATTCCCCTAATCTTGCCATGGGACACACCTATCCTTGACTAAGTGCTGCCCACACAGACACCAAGTGTCTGATCTCAAGCCTTCCAATATTCCTTATGCGCTGTTCTCAGAAGCACAAATGGATAATATTAATAAAAAAATAGTTTCCAGAAATTGATGATAAGATCAAAGACTACTCATTTAATACTCCTAAATCCTGACTGACACTAACTATAACTCACATCTCTCATATGTATTACTAAAACCCACCCTTATATCTCTCACTCTGGCCCTGAGCAGACAGTCCAGAAAAGTACAGGCTGAGCATGTGCTATTTTGGCCCAGGTGCCCACCTGGGTTAGTCGCCAGGGACAGACAGGTGTTTACATCTGTCAGCCAAGTGACCTGACACACAGCATATGTCTCTGAGCTGTTACTCCTACTGGGAAGCTCCTTGCCTCCCTGTCTGGCACAGAAACAGAACTCCTGGCTGCACTCATGGGGCCAGGCACTCCATGTCAGACATCGTGATGGGAAGGGGCGGGGGGGGACGACTTCCCAGTAAAAGTGGTGGTGTAGAAAAGCAAAGAGTGTACAGGAGCCATTTAAACAGCCAGGATACGCTGTGGAGTTTCCAGGAAAGTCTGCAGCAAACCGGGGGTCAAACTGGCCTACATTAAAGGCTATTTATCCTGGGATCAGGGCAGAACTGTGTCCAGTCTGCCCGGATCTGGCCCAGTCCTGCCCAGGGATTTTGGCCTGCATTGTCCAAACAGAATGAAGTAAAACCAGGAGGAACACAGGTTTTATGGCCCATGCGGACAGACCCATTGTCTCACTCATAAACTGACTGCCCTAACTATTCTCTGTCTCTTAAGTTTATCGCACCGGGTTCTCGGCCCGGCCCGACAGGAAACGGAAATGAGTGGGGGACGGATTTTACCGCACACACCCGTCCCTCACTTGTTCCGTTCCCCCTCTCTTCCTTGCCCTTTCCGTTCCAGAGGGGACGCTTTTTGAGAACTGTTCAGAACAGTTCTCAAAAATTTCCCCCTCTGGAACGGATTAAGAACGGAAGAGAGGGGCGGATGCGTGCGGTAAAATCCGTCCCCCACTCGTTCCACACTCAGCCCTGCTCCTTCCGTTCCGTTCTCAGAACGCATGGAAGGAACGCAGTGCGATAAACTTCTCTGACTCGACTCTGACTAACTCTAACATCTCCAACCCCTAATCCTAAATCTCACAAATTCTTAATCCCAACCTTGACATACCCAACGCTTGCTCTGCCATTCACACATCCCTCAGACATTCAGCCAGTCACCCTCAATATGCCATACTCTTGCCAGCTCCCAACAGATCTTTTTCTTATTACATTTGTTACAACTTGCATACCTAACCATATTACATTAATTTATCTAATAAATGCAAAAATCTTCCCGGTCTATAATCTCACAAACATCACTTCCATTCTTCCTGTCAGTAAATATGATGTAAATTGACCTTTGCAAAAAAACTAAATGTAAATATGGAGTAAGAATATGGCCTTGTCTGTACTGGCCAGGATATTCCGGGGACAGCTTGGAATATCCTGGCCCCCAGAGCTGCCTTGACCTTTCCCCATTGTATGGCCCTTCATTCCTGCATGGAGGCAGCTGCCTGCATGCGTGTCTTACTGAAACACTCGGCTGGTTGTTCACTTCTGAGGGTAGAACAAGGCACTTAGGGACAATCACATGGCTAGGCACCTTATTTTAACTTCAGAGTAAGCAACTGGCGACAGTGGCAGATGCGCAGGGTGGCTCAAAGGGATGCATGTGGAGAACGCCACTCCAGTGCAGGAGCGGAGGGCTCTGTAACTTCCCAGAAGGTCCAGAATAAAAAGCAAGGGTTTTTTTAAAAAAGTATTATGGGTATTTTACGCCAGTTCTGCTGCTGAACATGCCAAACATTTTCTGGACTGTTTGCACCAGAACCAGGGGTTGTGCCATGTATTGTCCAAACAGAACGCCACTAGAGTGGGGAGGGGGAACAGGCAGACAAGGCTTAAATAGAAGAGAAACAGTGGGAGGGAGGGTAGTTAACATGGGTAACTCTTTTTATAATACACTGTCTTATACTGATTAAAATATTCTATCACAAAGGAGAATAAGCAAACTCTCTCTTTCAGGAAATAGATGCAGCTTTTAACAGCAGAAGCAGAGAAACACAATTAACATGGACCTCTGATTTCTGGCTTCTGAAAGTCTATATGCTGGGGGGGAAATAAGCTATTTTACATAGTTGTATTATATAAAAGCAATTTTCAAAGAAAAATTAGCAAAACAAATATGCCCTCATAAATTGAGAAAAGAACAAATTTCTGATCTAATATTCATGCCAAAAATTGTTACTGCCCAGTAGCAAAGCACTTCTTTAAAAAAAATACCCAAATTAATATTTATTTACAAATCAAACACACTTCAAAGTAGATATGTTTTACCAGATTCTCCAGAGTATCACAGATGACAAACCACAGGCCTAAATTTCCTTAAGTGATTATATAATCCCTGAGTTGCAGGCCATTGGGAATATACTGTATAACCCTGACAAGGATAAAAAGGAATCCTGCATTATTAATGTGCTCTCTCTTTCAAACTCAAGCAAAGGCACTTACTGTGAAAGCTGTTCATTGAAAATATTTTGGGATTATAGAATCCAGCTTTACAAATGCATGTGTAGGCTCCAAGTACAAATCCAAGGCCTTTAATTGGCATACACTGTAAAAAAAGAAAGAAAGAAAGAAAGGGAAAGATGAAAGATGAAAGAGATGCCCACACTCTTTTATAAAGAGAGATTGTACATTTTGACACTAACAGCGCAATGGATTTCAACAAATCAAAAGTAACAGACTGTATAGACACGCTTTCTGTATTAGAACTGTCCTTCATTGAAACATTATAGTGATATATATTGATCACTCTCTTGGGTTTTGTAAAACTAAAAACAAACTTCAGATATATTTGCTGAATTTTGTAATATTTTGGATTTGACAGACACAGCATCAGCATGTTCATTGCATGAATACTTTATATGAAGATGTGAACTAAGAGACAGCATCCTGTTAATGACAAAGGAAGCAGAAGTCCAATGTATCCCTACATTTGTCTCTTTTTTTGTCATTGTGAAGGAACAGTCAGCCCTCCTTATCCACTGGTTTTTTTAATCCACAGATTCGACTATCCATAGCTTGAAATATTTCTAAAAATATATAAATTCCAAAAAGGAAACATTGGTTTTACAATTTTATATGAGGGACACCATTTTACTAGGCCATAGTATATAATGGAACTTGAGCATCGACAGATTTTGTTATCCCTGGGGGGTCCTGGAACCAAGACCTATGAAAGTTTGTACTAAAATAAATCAGTCTCAAATGCGATCCTAAAATATCTCTCCTCTCCCACCAACATCCTTTTCTGTTTTTATTTCCTTTTAATGTACATTTTTTAAAAAAATCCCTGCAAATACACTTATCCAACAATAAATAAATAAAATTATTTAGAACCACAAAGAAAAAAAGATTCTTTTTATTTCATTTTGACTGTATTCACATCAGCCCACGGTGCTGCAATATGTATGAATTCTAATTAGGATGAAAGTTATGAATCTTCCAGGTATTTTCCCAAAATGCAGAAGTTTGACTTCCTTTTTTCAGAAAAATGGAAGAACAGCACAATCTCAATAAGTGTGGAGACCTTCAGTGGTATTCTTCCATCTTTTTAAAAGGCAACAGTAATAGTATCCATCAAGTAAAGTGATCCTGTCATCACAAGTCAGAACACAACTCATAACTCTTTGGGTGGGTTATGACCTTATTCATTTTTTAAAATCACACTTTTAATTAGTACTGTAATGTCTCTCCAGGTAGTAATGTTTTAATGAAGAGAAGCATAGCAGAATATGGCCATAATTCTGTAATGTGATTTTCTTTAATGATTTAAGGTGCGTTACAGACCGCCGAAAAGCGGCGGCCTGTACTCGCCCCTTTCCCCAGTGTATCGGGGCCTCAGTGGCCAGAACAGCAGCCACTGAGGCAAAAGGCCGCTTCCCCACAGCCTGGAAAGGGGTGTCCTTGGGGCTTCAAGCCCCAAGGACACCCCGCGGCGGCGATGGGGAGGAGGAGAAAGGGGCCGCTTGGCTCCTTTCTCCTTTGCGTCATTGGGCGCAGTCATGTGAAGGCTGTGCCCAGCGGCGGAAACCAGGAAGGAGCTCCAAAACGTCCAGGGTTCGATTCCCTGTTTGGCCACAGAAACCCACAGGATGACCTTTGTTGAGTCACATACTCTCAACCCCAGAAAACACCATGTCTTACGGTCACTATAAATTGGAAATGAGTTGAAGGTACACAACAACTGTGAGACTACAAGTAGACTCTGACTTATGGCTACACTAGCATAGAATTTTCTTAGCAAGGTTTATTCAGAAGAGGTTTCCCATTGCTTTCTTCTATGGCCAAAAGAGTGTGAACACAGTCAAAACCCTAGTGGGTTTCCATGGCTGAGTGGAGATTTGAACCCTGGTCTCTCAAAGTCCTAGTCCAACACTCAAACTACAACACCGGCCAGTCTCTCCAACAATATGATGCTACAATATAATAATTGTCATTTATTAACACTAACACCATTATGACTAAAAGTAATTTTAGTATGAATTTAAATATTGATTAAAATTTAAACAAAATAAACAAGCAGAACCATCAAAATGTGGCAAATCCGTACTGAGCCTCAGATGGCTCCATATTTTACAGCTGATTGTGATATTTTATTATAATTTCAAACTGTAATGCATGTAGCCAAAGGTTATCATGACTTATTTAAGAGTCTAACAAATACAATCCATAATGTCACATAAAATATTAAATAAACATATTTGATAAAATGTCTTTGATCCAATTTGGAACTGTCAGAAAGTATCCATACAACAGATACACTGACAACATCCATAGGAGGTATGCCATAACCCCTGTCATAACACATAACAAACATACAGAAAAAAAATATAACACTCCCAAGAGTTTTGGCAAATCAATTGCAGTTCCACCTGTAACTATTACAACAGAGTGCCAATTTTATTTGATTATTCTAGCCATCACCAATCTTGCAACATCTGGTAAGGAATGTTTTGAACTATTATTAACACATTTTATGATGTGATTATGCTTTTCTTGTTCACATCTATTACCAGACAACATATTTCTTTTTAAAATCAGCAGAGGAGATGTTATGGCACAAGAAATTAATACAAAGAGCAAAGAAGAGTCTTTAATAATGTTACTCATCCTTGGTGTGGTGTGGTAATGAAACAAAAACATAACAAGTACATCTACTTGTGCTTCTATTTTCATCTTGGATAAGTTGGAGGAGATGGATACAGTGCTTTCATGATAAGTTTCCTGATGTTTTGCTTTATATCCTCACACCTGTGCTAAATGCCTGCAAATTTCATGGGCAAAAGCATTCCTAATGGTAAAGAGAGCTGATATACAAGCGAGCTAGGTGGAAGGGAGCTTTAAACTCTCCCCAGTACCCTTGTAGAAGGCCCTAATCTTTAGACCTGGTGGTATCTGTTTGGGACCCTCCTGATCTCTCAAATGGAATTGCTCTTATTCAGTTGTCTTTCCCTGTGGCTTCTGTAGGGTCATAACATCTCCTCCAACCAAAGCTGCATCTTCACTGAAGAAATAATACAGTAAACTGTTCAATTTTATGGAATCCTGGGATTTGTAATTTGCTGTGGCACCAGAGCTCTCTGAAGAGAAAGCTAAATATCTAAGCAAACTTCTAAGCTCTTCTGTATTCCATGGATATTGTGTGCCTCTTTCCCCACCATAACCTAGAAACCTAGTTTTTCCTATTATAAATACTAAATAGTTTTTGCCCTGCCTTATAGCTTGGGCATTTAAAAATGCATGCCTGTTCTCGGTGTCACTAGAATAAAAGGCAACCAGAGGGAGCTGGGGGTGTGGAGCAGCTTATCTTAGCTGACAGCTCCTTCAGAAAATTATTTACAGAGGGGGAGGATGGCAGTCCCTCCCCACCCCCATCATAGCTCTTATGATGAGAACATGTATAAATAATTTAAGAAGAAAAGAGACCAAGGAACAGAGAGAAAATTCAATGTCTCTCACCCAAATTGTATTCCGTTCCCATTTAAATAGCACTGTAGTTCACCTCATGCATGCAAAGCTATCTGGGTTAGCTGCAGGGTTGCCTCTGGGTGTAAGGGGACCCTATAGAAAATATTCTCACCTGCCTCCCCTCTAAGGGAAGCCTCGCTTACGTGGGGTTTACAGGTGGTGACAAACAACAGTGCTCCAATCAGCACTTTACTCTCCATGACAAAAACTACTTATTCATAAAAGATGGCTTATCATCTAGCTTCTTCCACTGTTCTCCAAATGCTAATCTGTTCTTCTTCATCTTCCAAGTATGTTGAGCATCTTTCTTTTTCCCTGATTGTATTTTGAACATCTTCATTTTTCACTGGGAATCCCAATGGCAATGCCATAAATACCATTCCTTTCTCCACCTGAATAATTTCCTGTCCTGTCTGTATCTAGTTCCTTTGAGTCCTTGATACATTTTGTGTGTGAAGACTGACAGCATGGGAAGAGTGGGAGCTGAGAAAAGGCACTAGTACCCTTCATACATACATGCAGTATACCAGTCATCCCCTATTTTGGCACCATATAGATGTGTTGAACTATAACTTCCATAATCCACAGACAGCATGACAATTCTAGTGACAATCCCTGCAGAAAACAGAGATAACAGTACAATGCTTACAGTGTTTTAGTGAAGCACAACCTGCTTTTTGTATGCTCATTTGCATATATTGTTTATGTGCATAATTTGGACGTCTGATTTATAAATATGCATCCACTACCACACTTTACATGCCCATTGATGATAATCTGGAAAGACTTTTAAACATACTATACAGTCAGCTTTTAAAAAAAAAAATCAGCAAAAAATTAATGAGATAGAACGCAAGTGAAAGGTCATGATTTAACACAGAATTAAGTGCATTTAACCCTATTAGTTTTCAGGGTCTGAAACTTGTTTAGGTCTTTTCCAGACTGTCATTCAAAGTGTTTAGAATACCAGATTGCCTTATGAAAATCATTTTCTTGGTTGTGTTTTGATTTAAGTTTTCTTTTAGGGCAGTGGTTTCTTCCAGATTATATAGGAGTGATTAGTGCAATTCTTTTTGAAAGAGGACAAAAAAACCCATACGTTTGTGCCTTGATTTTAGTAAGAATTCTGCTGGACCTTTTTAGGGTCCCAACCATAAAGAGATGACAGATCTCAAGGTAAGAAGTGGCCAGCAAGTAAACCTATCATTGTATATAGGGTTGGACACAGATTTTGTCAAAAAAAGAACTATGGATTTCAAAGAATGCTGTATCGTTTTTTTGAGATTACTGAGAAAAAGAATTTTGTAGCATAAGCTTCCATGAATTCCATTCAATTTCATCAGCCAGAATTCTACAAAAACTTATGCCCATCCCTGATTTAGTGCAAATAATGACCTTGCAATGGTTGGGGTATTATGAAGGCCACAAAAAGGTTTTTTTTTTTTTAATTGTGGTAAGTTACCAACTGTTCAGAGAAAGGCCTAAATCAAATTGAATCAACTCCTGAATGATAAATCCCCTTCATTCAGTGGATATACTCTAGTTGGAACTATCTTGGCAGGCAAGCAGCATAGGTTACCTGTCAGAAAGGACATAAAAAAAAAACCCCTTTTTTTTTTTTTTTTTTTTTTTTTTTTTTTTTTTTTTACATTTATAGATGTGTTCTTAGCTCACAGACATTTGGCTGTCAGATTCAAACATACTGCATTCAAAGAATAAAAACTGCTGAATAATGTATTATTTAATATAAACAAAGATATTGCTCTCCGGAGGCACAACGAAACAGACTGGAGTTGGAAAGTTTAGCTCCTTGGAAAGTCTCACCAGCACTTCTGAATTCAGTGCAAAGTGCTATTAAAGTCTGATCAAATATTAATTACACCAGTGTAGTTGTACAACATGAAGAGATGCCATTAGTGAATCATGATTTGGTGCCAAAAGGAAAGAGAGGCACACTCAGTAGCTGCAGTGCACCTAGTGCTGTCCGAATCTGTGCCTAATAATGCAAGAGATGTCCAGGACACCTTCAGTTATCCTGCTTCCCCCCCCCCTTTTTTTTTAACCTCAGGAATCTTAATACCTGTCATAGATCCTCAGAGGGTCCTCTCCTCAGCTACCCTTTTTTAAACATCAGGAATATTAGAACATATTTAAAAAGCTGAATTTTCTTCTATCTCTGTGTTAACCACCTCCTTCACTTCCTTTCTATTAAATATCTTCTACTGAACTAAACAGGCCTTACTTCAGAATAGATAAACAGAGAACTTGGCTACATATGGAATGGAAACCTGTGACTCCTGACTCTATCTACATTCACTCTGATTGTAAGTCTCACTGATTTCAAACTGTGTTTATTCCCAAGTAACCATACATAGCATTGCAGCCATAATTCTAAGTGCAAAGGTATCTTGTAGCACCTTTGAGACTAAATGAGCAAAAGAGCTTGTTGCATAAGCTTTCATAGACTTGGGGGCGAAACAGATAGCCCCTTTGCAGTGGCTTCCTGGAGGCTTGGGGGCATGTCATTTAGATGACGCATGCACCCAAGTAGACAGAAAGCTGCCATGAAGCCACCTGCCCAACCAGCAGTGTGGTGTTTAGATGCCACATGCCACAGGAGCAGTGTAAAGCCACGGCAGCGACAGAAAAATGAGCTGGCAAAATGCATGCAGTTGCGACAACCCCAACCCAATATTCAAAGAGGCTAAATAATGCCTTTAGGGTTGTCTGTTTCAGCCTTTGGTCTGCTTCCTCAGATGCAGTGAACTGGAGCTCAGGAAGGACCTCTATAACCAGACTGTATGAATAGCCATAGAACTGCAAAACCTGCGGGTATGGTGATGAGGTGACAAATTCAGCTTTAAAAATGGTTGTTGAGGGACAAAAGCAGGAGGAATGATGTTGCTTAAGGCCATGATGGGTGGATGATAAGATGGATAATGTTTTGGAATATGTGTGTAGGCTGGGAACCAGAAAGGAGATGTCATCAACTGATCAAGAGCATCCCCATTTGGCACACTACACATATTACAACACAGATTAACACTCAAGCCTCATGAAGACACTCAGGGCCCAGTTTATTACATCTACTTTCTAGTTCCCAGCCTTCACATACCACATTCCAAAACTCCCTCCATCATTCATATGATCATCTACCCAACTCAATGATGGCAGTGAAGGTAGCAAGACTGACAGAAAGCTCTCTCCTGCAGATCTTAAAGCTCAAGCTGGCTGCTGGTAAGGTCTCCCACATCAGACAGGCTTCTGTTGAGGAGCCAGACTAAATGTGCCAAACAGCTACTGAGCAGCAGCAGTAGTGTGTGTGTGGAGGGGGGGTTAACACTGCAGAGGATCTCTCAGAGAAAGCAGCAGTGGCAGCTTGACTAACTCTTGTTAGTACTGTGGAGAAGGCAGCAGTGATAAACCATTCCTGAAACCTTTATTGAAAACCCTGTAATGAGACAATTCAAATGAAAGAAGATAAGTGTCAGAAGATGAGACTCCCATGATGGAATAATAATAATAATAATAATAATAATAATAATAATAATAATAATAATAATAATAATAATATGTTTTATTTATATTTCTCGCTTCTCCCAGAGGATCGAAGCGAGATTACAGCAGAATATAAAACAACAAAACAATATACAATTACAGTTAAAAATACAATTATCCATAATATCTACAATAATTATTAAAAACAATTTATAAAAATAATATACATCTACAAAACATACAATGTGCCAGTCCTAATTGGGGTCTTGCTTAAATTCTATAGAGGGATAGACTTTATAAAGAGTTGGGAGGGTTTGCTAATTGGAAGAAATAAGTTTTTAATGTCTTCTTGAAGGTTTCCAACATAGGTATGCAGCGTATCTCTTCTTGTTCCAATGTGTGGGGGCCGTGGCCGAAAATATTCTATGGTGGGTAGAAATTAATCTCATCCTAGGGTGCTCAAGTAAGAGCTTACCTGTTGTACTGAGGGTGCGGGGCGGATTATGTAGGGAGAGGCGTTCCCTCAAGTAACTCGGGCCCAAGCCATGTAGGGCTTTAAAGGTAATAACCAACACTTTGTATTGGGCCCGGAAGCTAATTGGCAGCCAGTGAAGAGATTTTAGTACCGGTGTTATATGGTCTTGCCTTGAGGACCCAGCAATCAATCCGGCTGCGGCATTTTGAACTAGCTGAAGTTTCCAAACCTGATACAAAGGTAGCCCCATGTAGAGCGCATTACAGAAGTCTAAACGAGAGGTTACCAGTGTGTGTACTACTGTTTCAAGGTCCTTTCGGTCCAGACAGGGACATAGCTGGTGTATCAGCCGAAGCTGGTACCAAGCACTCCTGGCCATCGCGTCCACTTGGGATGACAACTGTAGGGATGAGTCCAAGAGTACTCCCAAACTACGAACTTTGTCCTTTAGGGGGAGTGTGACCCCGTCCAGGACAGGATGGCAAATTCCTCTGCCTGGACCTGGGGAACCTATCACGAGTACCTCTGTTTTCTCTGGATTCAACTTGAGTTTGTTTTCCCTCATTACTGACCCCAGGCAGGCGTCCAGAGGAGAGATGCCTTCCTTAGTCACTGTATCAGTCGGAGCCATGGAGAGGTAGATCTGGGTGTCATCAGCGTACTGATAACACCGTGCTCCATGTTTCCGGATTATCTCTCCTAGCGGCTTCATGTAAACGTTAAACAGCATAGGAAACAGAATGGCGCCCTAAGGGACGCCAGATGTCAGCTCTCTTTTACGAGAGCAGCTCTCCCCCAGCTTCACCATTTGGAATCTGCCTGTGAGGTAGGACCGGAACCACTGGAGCGCAGTGCCACCGATACCCAACTCTCTCAGGCGTTCCAGAAGGATACCATGGTCGATGGTATCGAAGGCAGCTGAGATGTCCAAGAGCACCAACAGGGTCACACTTCCCCTGCCAATGCCCAGACGAAGATCATCGACTAAGGCGACCATGGCAGTCTGAACTCTGTATCCCGCTCTGAAGCCAGTTTGAAATGGGTCCAGATAATCGGTTTCATCTAAGACATCTTGGAGTTGAAGGCACTCATTAGCCATGATCCTAAGTTTGCAAGGCCTGAGCAGGGCAATTGATGGCCGGGGATTTTGGAGGTCTCTCATAAATTGACCTTGGCCATAAGTCAAGGTTGACTTGATGACAAATAACAACCCTAGAGCAGATTAATTACCTGACTGGCACAGGGACTACCAGCCTGCACTGCCAGAAGGCCATTTGTGCCATCCCAAGGGTCAAAATAAGAAATCCAGCTATGGCCTGTACATAAAATGGGACAGTGGTATGCTACCTTGGCCTCAGGCAACAAATTCTTGGACTTACTCCATTTCACTGTTCCCTCCTCTGAAATCTTTCTCTTATAACGGCCATGCATTTCATTCTGGAATTGAGTGTCACAATGATTGTTTTAAAGGTGGTACACGGCTCTTCCAAAATAGAGTTTTCAGCTTCATTGCTCTTCTTCTACATTCAATAGTCATAAATTCTTAACTTTCCTTTTTGAAATGTCACCAGGTCCTTGATACAAAGTTTCTAGCTTATCTCCAAAGTGATACGATAAAATCATTTCACAAGAAAAGCAGAAAGGGATGATTTGGCTGATGAGAGAGCAGGCAAGGAGGAGAGAATATATCCAGCTGATGGTGCAGCATTTCATTCAATGCTTCCCTGGTGAGAAGAATCCTCAGCCAGGGTGCAGCTGATGACTGGAAATGCTGCTTTGTGTAACAGTTTTATCATCCTTTTCCTCAGGTACTGCAGTAAAAAAATACTTTACAGGCCACTGAGGAGCTGAAAGGAAGTCAAGAGCAACTGCAGCCTTGAAACTCAGACTGTAATGAATCAAGATCAATGTTGCTTTTATAGTGTTTGTTCCTGGCTTTCATTTAACTATATATTTTCATTCCAATCAAGTAAAAAAATAACATACCAATTCATAAAAGCAACACAACAGCACACACACATACAAGTGTGTGTGTGTAGATAGATAGGAAACACAGTTAGGGGTAGTCGTATTGGCCTTGCAGCAAAATACACAATATTCAAAATCCATAAAACAGTGATACCTATGCATAAAATATACTGAGCCCTTGGTATCAGCTGGGGTTTGGTTCCAGGAGCCCCAATGGATACCAAAGTCTGTGGATTGCTCAAATGACATTAAACACAACGGCATAGTAAAATGGTGTCCCTTATATATAATGGCAAAATCAAGTTTTGCTTTTGGGAATATGTGTGTGTGTGTAATATATATATATACACACACACACACACACACACACACACACACACACACTCATATTTTCAAGCCATGAGTAGTTGAATCTGTGGATAAAGAATCCATGAATATACCATGCAAGCTTTCAAAGCTTCATTGGCTTCTTCATCAGCCAAAGATGTTAAAAATCATACAGGAGGAAGAAAAGTGACAATGTTAGAGACAAAAGGCTAGATTCTGTATCAGATGTTACTTCTGTTGTCTGTCAGATAGGATGATCTAGAGCAGTGGTTCCCAAATCTTGGTCCTCCAAGTGTTTTGCACTTCAATTCCCACAAGTCCCAACCAGCAGTAGCGTCATTGAGTGGGGGCGGGGGGTTCAGACCACACCGGGTGACACCCCAGAAGGGGGTGACACCAGGTCAGCTGCTTTGGCCCATGTGGGTGCTTCTAGGCCTCACCCAGGTGCTCTGGAGGCTGCACCAACTCTCCTTGGCCCCGCCCAGGTGGAAGCCCTGCCCCCTGTACCAGGTGTCACCCAGTAAAGGAATGTCACTGCCAGCCAGATTGGCCAACAATCAGAAATACTGGAAGCTGAAGCCTAAAACATCTGGAGGACCTAAGTTTGGGAATCACTGATCTAGAGAAAAATCGGTGCAGGCAGAGGCCACTCACCTTCTTGGCTACATGAAGACCAGAGGCAAAGAGCAGTAAAATACAGGGGATGCTATTACTCTGGTCCCAATATATAGCAGTACTTAAATACTGTATAGGGGAGTGAATAGATTGTTAACTGGTTGGGGAGGCAGTTAGCATTGAAAATGTTTATAATTTTACACATGAGCAATTGGGGAGCATGTCTACTATATGCTGTTATTGGTTTTTAAGGATTCCTTATTCTTCTTTATTCTATACTCCAATATAGTAATGTCAGGAGCACAGGATAAGATTGCTCCAACAGTTTTTTCATAGTTCATAGTCTTTCAGCAAGAGAGAGAGAGAGAGAGAGAGAGACTCAGACAAAAAGAGGTGAATGTCAACCCTTTCAGACTTCACCGGGTACATGCTCTTCCAGGTCATAAATAATAAAACACAGCAGGAAATGGTTTTGCTGTCCAGAAATGATGAACTATTCAGATGCGCTAGAATGGAATTAAGCCTCACAATGACACATTGTGATGCCAGAAGATTAAATCACCTCCAAAAATGGTGGAAGGGGAGCAGCAAAGAGTATAGCGCATCTAAGAATGAGAGAAAATACTGTAGGTGTTTTACTGCTCCAAAGATGAGTATTTAATAACACATGGGCTGAGATCAGAATCAGAGATGGGTAAAGTGTGTCCCTCCAGATGCATCTGAACTGCAATTTACAGTTCTTTTCCAACTGCTAATCCCAACTTCACTTGACTATTGAGTCAATAAGAATTTATTAAACCAGCAGTTATGTCACTACCACTAACTCAATGTGTCACTCATGTTGGGAATTACAATGAGATTTAGGCCAGTATGGACTTGTCTGCACAGGTCAAAAGCTCTGTTTTCCTTCTGTTGTGGCAGTGTCATGTTCAGATGGCACACAGCCGAAAGCTTGGTTCTTGTATGAATAGTATGGACAACATCCAGCACATTCAACTGGGATATAACAACATGAATTTACAAACCTATCGCTTACTCCAGATTTTCTGAGAAGATCTGGAGCCCTCTGTTCTTGCACCAGTGCAACTGTTGGCATGCGTATCCCACTGAGCCACCTGACATGTCCGCCAGTGTCACCAATCACTTGTGCTGAGGTCAGAATGTGTGATCATTACTGAATGACTTGTTCTAGCCTCAGAAGTAAGGAACCCATGGTGGTGGCAGATGCTCCAGATGGCTCAGCGGGACACCCATGAACACAGCCGCCCCAGCATGGGAACAGCGGGCCAGGTAATGGGGAAAGTTAGGGCAGTTCTGGGGTTGTCCCCAGAGTATCCTGGCCTGTGCAGACAAGGCCACAGTCCCCTATCCTTTGAGATCAAAATCAACTAGCAGTAAATTCAGGATTTGAGGAGCCATTGAGGATTTGTTTGCTGTTGTTGCCTTCAAGTCATTTCCAGCTTATGATGACCCTAAAGCAAACCTATCGCAGGGTTATAGATTGATAAATCTACTTTAATAATCTGCAGACCTTCAATCCATACCATTCTAAAACAACATACAAATTACATGACTCTAAGATAGGGAGTAGGGCTGCCAGAGAAAAAAATGGAAACAGCTTTTGTACCTTTGCTAATTGTGTAAAAGAGGGGATTTCAGCAGGTGTTGCTTGTTACTTGATTGTGTGACAAGCAACACCTCCTAAAATTTCCTCTTGTACACAACCATTAAAGGTACAGGAGCAATGGGAATGAGGACCTTGCCCTCCTCAAATAAGAATTCTGCCCCCCCCCATGAAACTTGCCTTCAGTACCCACATTTCCAGCACTGCAGTAACCTAACTCTTCAGTTCAACATTTAGAAATACAGCTTAGGCATTCAAAAGAAAAGGAGCAGGCAAGCTTACAAAGGAAATGCGAACACAGCAAATAAAATTGTTCTATGCATGAACGATTTTCAATGTCTTACTCTCTGTAATGCCAAAATTTGGGGGTCTGAATTAAAATGTCATTAGAGGCAAGATTCCTATTTGAGGGTGCACTGCCCTCATTGTGCCCCCTTCTCCCACAGCTATACCCCTGCCAGACATCAACACTCCTGTTGCTTTTCTGCTGCATTTTTTAAGCTGTCTGCCTAGTGATAAAACATGGTTTCAAAAGCTTGCCCAGAGAATTCTGTGCCTTTTTGGTTGGCCTAACAAAGCCATTACTACAATGAAAACTTTGGAAACTACCTTGTTACTCACTCATAAATTGCTACCTTTTTTCTCTCCTGTTAAGAAGTTTCAGCTGTCTTCTTCCTTCAACATAACATTTTTTAGTCTATTGTAGATAAAGTAGTAATAGACAGCATGGAAACCTTATTGCCCAAAAACCTTGGGACTGACTCATCTTCATGAAAAGCAAAGTAGTATGAATCACAGCCATCATGGTGATTCAGAGGGGTAGCAAGAAAGTATCTGGCTGATAACAGAAAGATTGTTTAAAATGCCCTCTATTGAGTTAAAGATACTGATTTACAGAGGGGGTTTCCCCTTTGGAAGAATATAACAGCTCTTTAAAAAAAGAAAAAGCAAGAGATTTGGTTTCAACAAAACAGAAGAAAAGGCCAAATCCACTGTGACTCACACCATATCGCTTCTTAGTGCCTAATTTGCTTGCAGTCCAGACATTCAGCCCAAATAGATCTGCTTTTGTGTTCTCCTAAGTGAAATCATAGTAGGTTATTTTTATTCTAAAACTTGCCTGTACAAGTGTAAATGAAAAGCCTGTGGCAGTTCATTATCTGCAGTAATCAGTAATCTCAAGAAGGGGAAAACACCATTCCAATGTTACTATTCTGGGGTGCAGAACTGGCCTGCCCATTATACAAATGGGGCACTTGTCTTGAGTGACAATCCTGGAGGAGAAATCTAGAAAAGGTACCTGAAGTTAATAGTAGAAGGGATAAGAAGGACACAGAAGATTATTGCACCAGCTGTTTTCTCCAGATCTGGGTACAGGCTGTGTATAAAGGGATGTTATCACACAGCTCTGTGCCCAGATCAGAGGCATCCTGTACCCAATTGGAACTTCTCTCATACTTAGACCCAAATGGTACTTTTCAGTTCATTGCAAAGTATGGGAAAAGTCCTGATTGGGTACGAGATGCCTCCCATCTGGGCATGGAGCTGTGTGATAACATCCCTTTATACACAGTGTCAACCTATGCCCAGATGGAGGGGGGGGAGCCGTGCAATAATCTCCACAGTTTCTCAGGTTCTGGATATCAAATTAGGACAGAGAGCAATTCCAATGGAAGCTGGTGTATGCACATAAAAATATTCTAAACTACTCTTCATCTTTCTGGATATGTTCTTCTAAACCTATCAATCTGTGAAGATTTCAAAAGACCCCTTTTTGCAGTATTTGAGTTATGGCAGAAAAGGATGCTTAAATAGCAGGACCAGTCCTGAGGCAGAGCAACAAAGGGTACCCCACCACTACATACCCTCCAACTGCTACAATTTGGCAGGGAAAATCCCAATTAATTCTGTGCCATCCCACTTTTCCAGTTGCTTTCAAAGTGCCTATGTTTATCTCTCCACCTTTGTACTCAGCTTACTTTAATTACTTTACCTACTCAAACTGAGTTGAAACTACAACAGTAGTATATACCAATTAACTCAGGAGCAGGGGAGAAGAGAAGATGGTGGAATCTTACCTAACCCAGCAGTCTCATACAAAAGCAAACTGTTGCAGCCTTTCTTAGATTGTTTATTTTTTCACATTAATAACGTTTGCCTTTTGACCACACCCTGATGTTGCTTGGCCACACATGTCCCAGTTTTCACTTTGATCCAAGTCAAGGTGTTTCCATCTCAAAGCCAGCCATTTGACTTTGCAGTGGAGGCAGAAAATCACATTAGTTCCTTTTCCCATCCCTGGTAATAAAAACAGAGTAAGCTAACATCTTGCTGCCCTTTTTAAAATGACACTTAAAGTCTACTGCCTCGCTCTGTCTAATGGTAAGACCAGCCTTGCTTAGACAGGGGAGTTTATCACATGGAGATCTTTAGAGCTCTTGCAGATCAGTTCCAATGTGAATGTGGGTCCAATGATTCGGATTCATTTCATAAGGTGAATGTGTTTTCAGACACAATTCCTTTCTATGGGAGCTCCTTCCATGGGGCTTTCACAGTGATTCCAAAGTGACCCCTCATTTTGGTGAAATTGGGAAAAAGGGGAATTCACAGAATTCGCTTTGAAGCTCACTTCGAATTGGTCTGGTGTGGAAAACCACTCTGATGTCGGCCCCCCTTGGCCCCCTGCATCTTGCTCCTTCATCGCCCTCCTCCTCTTGCATTCCCATCTAGCCCCCTCTGACACCCGCCACCTATCCCATCGTCCGCTGCTGCTCCTGCATCCCCATCTCGCCCCTGCCAATCTACCACCTATCCCATCATCCCCTGCTGCTCCTGCATCCCCATCTCACCCCCTCTGACACCCTGTCACCTATCCCATCATCCCCTGCTGTTCCTGCATCCCAATCTTGCCCCCTCTGCCAACCTGCCACCTATCCCATCATCCCCTGACCGCTTCTTCATCCCATTGAAGGATGACAGCTAAGGAAGGGGCAGGAAAGGATGACAGTGTCCAGAGCCCCACTGAGCATTCGCAAGGGTGCCGATTCGAATCGTTGAACCCTCCGGTGTGGTAATACAATGTGCACTCACCCTGCTTTGCTTGAATCCGCATCTCGTGACTTGGTTGGAATCAAACTGACTTCGCTTCCCCCTCAATTCTGAAGGGCAATGGAAAGGTAACCAGATGTGCTAAAGTACCACGTTTTAACGTGAATTCGCATTGCTAGACAGGAGTGACTCCGGATCTGGTGTGAAAAAACATCACTTTTCGCATTGCTAGAACAGGAGTGACTGCGGATCTGAGCTGCAATCCCCCCATGTGTAATAAGGGCCCCTGGTCTTTTCCATAGTGGCACTGACATTTTTGTCATTTTGTCATTTTGTAATATCACATGGGAAGCACAATCTGTGCTCTTACTGTCAGCAACTGAAGGATGTAGTTTTATTTTAAAGGACTTTGAAAAAGACTTCTGAAATGCTTGTGTTTTCTTCTTGGAGGCCTCTATATTTTGCTTTTGCCATTGTTTTTTTTAATTATCATTAAATTAATTTGCATTGTTGAAATGCTTCCTCAGCATGAGAAGATCACAAGGTCTTTTTTAAAAAAATAAACAGTGAGGATGAAATATTTCTGCAGTGATCTGCCACACCAGAGAATAAAGAACATTTAAACTTGTGGCCTTCACTTTACTCATTGAGAAAAGATGGAGGGGGGCAGTTTAAAATTCTGCTGTGTAATTAATAAATAAATAATGGAAATGCAGGTATTTGGGTAGACTCAATCATGGAAGCCATGGCCTTGAGTCTGCAAGACCTGAGCAAGGCTATTGATGACAGGTTGCAAAGGTATTGTGTAGCACCTTTGAGACTAACTGAAATAAAGAAGCTGATAGCATGAGTTTTCATAGACTTTACTCTTCTTCCTCAGATGCATAGGATGGAAATGAGAGTGACTTGCAACTCTCCTACTTATAGGGTTGCTATTAGTCGATGTCAGCTTGAAGACAGTTAACAACAAATGTATTTGGAAGCAAATGATTTAATTACAGCACCAAGCTATATTAGAAACACATAATAATCAGGTGCAGAAGATTGGTAATGACATAAGAGTCAATGCCATCTGAGTTTTCTGTAGTTGTACACATAATTATGAACACACAAACACTCAGGGCAGCTCACCTATACATGCAACCCATTTTCTCTGAAACTGTTTTTATATACCAGTTTTCAGTTATTAGCCTTTCCACAAACTGCACAAGCTGTAACTGGTAACATTGCTACATCTGTAATGAATCTTATTCCCAAATGTTAGCATACAGAGTGTCATCTAGCTTCTAATTAACAAGTTATTTATAGGCCACTCGATAAGAGGATAACGCTAAGCCCCTTCTGGCCTCTTCTGGTTGACAACCAAGTAGGAGATAAAAGATGCCATGGTACATTCAAGAGAGCTGCCACTTGTTCTCTAGTCTAACCAAACACATCTAACCATCTACAATTCTTAAACAATGGAGATGGGCTTTCTTCTGATAAATGCTCAGGACTGAACTGTACAGGTAAGGTATTTTATGAAGGAGGTTATCTATTTTGGTCCTCCAGATTTTTAGGACTTCAACTCCCAGAATTCCTGAACATTGGCCACAGTATCTGGGACTTTGAATTGCTGAAGGGAAAAATATCTAGCAGATCAAACACTGAGCACAATTCATATTTCATCTCTCTCTAAGAATGTTCTTTAGGTCAGTGTTTCTTAAGCTGTCTGATTCTTTTCCTGCCAATCTGCCAGAGACCAGTGCCATATTTCTGTCTGTTGGCTACTATTGTTCCTTTCTTACCTGCAAATTCTCTAGGGACCATCAGCAGATGGCTCAGGCAACAGCACTGCTCCACAGATCACTGTTTTGAGTGGCACTGCATTAGGCTATTAAACCAAGGCATCTGATTCTAGATGCATTATTATCAGTGGCTGCCCCATAATTAGTCTCTTGTTGGAGACCTGCCAAAATTGCAACTCAAAATGTATTTTCAGGAAAATTTCAGAAATTGCTTTCAGATTTCATACTGGACCATGTCTCTATATTTTTGTTTTATTTTTGAGTCCTCAAAAACAAACAAACAATGTTCTCTAGAATCTCCCTTAAGGGATCTTAGGGTCATAGCCAGCTGGAGGGGAGCAGGGTATATGTCACTCCCCAAAGACAGGGCAACCACATAGTGAGGTCCACCCAGGTGAATTCCCATGTCTGTCATTCCAGAAAGTGGGCTGTGAGAACTGGTAACAGGGATGGTGGCCAGTGATTAGCCCCAAACTGGGCCAAACCTCACAAGTAGGCTTTCCAACAAATTGTGTCTATTTAATCCTGGCCAAACAGACCCATGACTTTCATTACTTGATCAGCAACAAAGACTGGTTCTTTGACTCTTTCCACAACAATCAGTGCAAGAGGGGGCACAATTCTGACTCAAAAGATGCCCTAAGTGGAGATAAAATACACTGATTTTCTTCTTCCTACACTAGGAGGTTGCAGTCCAACAATATATGGAGAGTCCTTCCCAGAAACTCTAAATATCGACTTTTAGACTACAGCTCCCAGAATCCCTTGGCCATCATGGATAGTTCTGGGACTTATAGTTTAAAAGATTAATTTTGACAGGAACTGCCTTATCTTAATACTATTCCAGACTGACAAAATACCCTAGAGACAACAGATCCAATCTGATCTTGGAAGCCAAGGCCTGATTAGTACTTGGATGGGGGACTGGTAAGGAATGCTAGGTACTGTAGGTTATATTCCAGAGGAGGGAAAACGCAAAACCACCTCTAGTATTCCTTGCCTAAGAAAACCCTACGAAATCAATGATGTCACCATAAGTCAACAAATGGCTTGAATATATGCATGGTAGATTTTACAGAACCACATTTCCTCAGCCATGCATAAGGACCCAAACTTGAAAAGAGGACCTTTGTCAGACTCTAATGAATAGTGTCTTCCTGAAATTTTTCAAAAATTTTTCCCTTCCTCATCATTGCATACATTATGGATTCTCAAATCCTTTGATTGTATCTATTGACACAGAGAAATTCAACATTAATTAATCTGAGCAACAGTTGCTCAGAATAGCTCAGTAGCTCAAGGCAATGGAATTTTGAAATGCAATACCGCCGGCCTGAGAGGGAGTTCACCAGGCAGGTCCAGCTCCATCAGGACTAGCCTGGAAGAAGGAAGAGCCCTCCCTCCAATCCATCTGCCTTGGTCCAGGCCTCAGAGGGAGAGAAGAACCACGGGACCTCATCCCCTTTCCCTCCACCATTCCCTTCTCCTTTTGTTTCGTGTCTTTTAGATTGTAAACCTAAGGGCAGGGAACTGTCTGATTGAAAATAATAATTGTAAGCCGCTCTGAGAGCCATTAGGGCTGAAGGGCAGAGTATAAATACCTAAATAAATAAATACCTTTCATGCATGTATATTCTTCCTTCTAGCCTTGGTTAACAGGTGACATGAAGGTACACACATAACAGATACATCCTCTAGCAAGTTCAAGGAGGCTTACTTAATCTTCACAATATCCCTGTGAGGTAGGTCAAGCTGAGAGAGAGTCAGAAACTGGACCAAAGTTACCAGACTGTGGTGTTTATCAGACAAGCTCTTAAAGAGGTACTATTCCAGTGTGACTCCTCTAGCTGCCTCCTGTTGCATGCTGGGATTGGAGGGGTATTTAGAATTCTCAGGCAGAGAAGTTCAGCTCCTTAAAACTGCCAATCCCAGCATGCAACAGGAGGCTGCTAGAGGAGTCACACTGGAAAACTACCTCTTTAAGAGCATAGTGTGATAAACATCTGTGTCTCATAGCTCAGTGGAGACTTGAACCTGGGTCTTCTAAGCCCTAGTCCAATATTCTGACCACTAAAGTACAGTGCCTCTTTTCCTAGAAAGAGCGGTGGAGCTCATTCACCATGTTCTTGGCAATGACGTGGCATTGGCCTCTAGATGTTACTGGACTACAATTTCCATAAACTCTAACCAGTATAGTAAGTGGTGAGGAATAATGAGAGTTTCAGTCTGAAAACACCTGAAAGGGTGCAGAGGGTAGATAGCACTGAACAACTTTGGCCCCAGTTTCCCTAGTGAGATTGGGTAGGTCTGGTTGGAAAGAATTGCAGAGCAGCCAAGCTACATCTTAACATAATCCACAAAATCCAAATTATTTTTGGCTGCTCCTTAATTCCATGGATGATACAGGAAAGGAAGCAGCAAGATCATGTCTGCTTTTTAGCCCTCCAGTAAAGGTCCCAGATAGACTTCCATTGAACAGCAGATCAAAGCAGCAATGCTGAAAGCTTTTTAAAAGCTTCTGACTCATTTAGCAAGGGAAAATGTGTTTGTCTCCCCCCCCCCCCCCCCCCCACAAAATGTGCTATTTTTGTAGTATCACATTTTGGAGTTAAATCACAGGCAATAATAAAAGTGTCTTAATAGCCTGAGTCTCTTTGATATAGAATGACATGATGGGTGGTATCACATTCAATATTTAAGTGACACCCAGTGGTGTCCTCACACTGGTTGTCACCTAGGGTGGGCTGTTGGGGGTAGCAGCCTCAGCTCTCGCCTTTGCCACAGTGGAGGTCTCCTCATGAGGAGGCCTCCCTCACCACAGCAAAGCCAGGAGAAGTGAGCTTGGGCTTCTCCTTTGCCCAGGCAGTGGAGGTCTCCTCATGAGGAGGCATCCGCAACCATGGAAAGCTGGGAGGGATGAACTTGGCCCTCTTCACCCCATAGTGGGAAGAGGGCCCCACTAAATGTCAACCTATTTTGGGGTGTCACCCAGTACATTCTGCACTCCCCATACCCTCCCAATGACACCACTGGTGACATAGAAACCAGGAGAAGCTGAGTGCTCCTGTTTCTTACTGTACAAATGTACTAAATGAAAGGAAATGTGGGAAAGCTTTCCATGTTTTCAAATGCATTCCATGTGAAGTAAAAAAAGAGATGATGCAGTAAGCCAGTTTAGCCACATTCAGTTCAAGGCTGCTCTCCAGGGCAGTGGCATCACCAGGCTTGGTGACACCCAGTGCAGGGGGGCATCTGGAGGGGGGCAGCAGCCTGCCCTGCCCTGCCCTCCCACTGCCTTGCTGACCTGCCACTCTTGCTGCCACCTTAGCTTCCTCCCCAGGGAGGGAGCCGGGCTGGCAATGAAACCAGAAGGGGAATCGCCCCTCTACCGCAGTGGGTGAGGCACCTTACCTAGTGTCACCCCTTCTCTGGGATGTCACCTGGTGCAGTCTGCACCTCCTGTATCCCTCCAATGGCACCACTGCTCCAGAGTTGATGTACAAGTTAGAGACACTGCCCCATTACTACCCCATTTTAAATTTAGGTGGAGGGAAAGGCCAGATCATATAATTATCTGACTTGAAAGGTTGCCAGGTCAACAGCATCCCATTCCCTGAAATTTCAGAGCTAAAATTTGAGACTGGGAAAGGGTCTGTGTAAGAATGTACATCATCAACTATTTTGTCCCTACACAAGAGGGTAAAGTCATTTTCTCCCTGCTATGGGAGTAAATGAATATTCCTCCACAGTATTTTCCCCTTATTTAAACATTCCCATTAGCACAATAACACAAAATAGTCTAGAAACCACTTGATACATGTCTGTAAACCCACCAACCTCAGTAGCAGAACAGCAATATGAGGGAGTATTGAATTTCTCCTTTATCTCCCACCACACACACACACACACACACACACACACACACACACACACATATATATATATATATATTATTGGTCTAAGTGGCTTTCATTGATCTTAGATGAAACTCTCCTGCATGCTTCCATTTACCAAACTTAATTAGCATAGCACAGTAATTCAAGCTGGAAATCATTTCCCAGTAGAAAAACACAAAAACAAAAACAGAACTGTTCAGACAGAGAGAAGAAATAGAACAGAAATTAGAGAGTGTTTAGACAAAAACAGGCTAAAAATAGTAATTATCAAATTCCTGGTATATAATTGAATCATTTTTATGGGAAACATCCCACATTCTTTGGGTAGAAATGAGGTCCCCCCCTTCGTTCACAGCTACTGCTCATTAAGGGTGATGTGTTGCTATGGATACAGAGAAGGATGGATGGTCGGCTGTGCAAAGCAAGAACGGGAGGTGATGGGTTGTGAGGCTGGCTGCACTAGTCAACTGTTGGGAGTCACAGGATTGCACTAGCACAGCAACTGATGATGGTGCAGCTGCATTGAACAAGGTACTGCAAGGATTCATTAAGGGAGGATGCCACCATGCCATCCTATCTAGGCTAACAAGACTGGAAATCCTCATTTTACCAGCACAATACTCCAGTGACAAGCACGACAATTAACTCTTGTGACAAAAGTACAGCCATGCGAACCAGACCCAGATGCCAACTCTGTCCCTGTATCTATACTGGGGGGGGGGGGAATATTACAGGACCTAATAATAACCTCATACACAAAATCAGGGTTTCATATACCTCCAATGTGATAGATGCCATCACATGCCAGCAATGCCCTATTGCATTTTATAAAGGACAAAGCAAATGCAAAATGGATATAAATTTGACTTCAGAAATGTCTATATTCAAAAGCCAATGGCAATGATGTCCAATGATTTCAGTCTTCCAGGACACTCTGACCTCAGCATTGCCATCCTTGAATGGAAGGCATACATAAACAGGAATTAGACAAACAAGAGTTCATTGAGAGGTTCAGTTCTATTCCATGGGTTGAATGGGGACAAATGTGTCATATTTCGCTGCACTGCAGATCAGTGAAGGTTTTCTGTATTACCACCTAGCTCTTATTTATTATGTGACCACTGTTGCAATTGTCTCTGTAATTTTTTATTTCTCTTCTCTCTGACCTCTCTCAGAGGTTAAACTCTCTCTGTCCTGTTCTGGGCTGGTCATTCATCACCATACATCTCTTTATTTGTACTCAAGGTATCCCTCTTGCTACCTCTCAATGGCTAAATAACATCTTTAAAGGTCATCATCTACTGTTGCCATTTTCATTTCCCTTCTTCCGCATCCATCCCCATCTTCCTGGCCCAGCATGTATCCAAATATCTGTCAAATGAGACTATACTCCATGCATCTGGGTTGCAGTTTCCAAAAGCTTAAACCAAATACAGCAAAACTTGATGGTCATCAAGAGATCGCCTCCACTAATTAGAACTCAGGGCTGTTCCTGGAGTATTCTGGCTCTGAAGCTGCCATGGACTCATCCCATTATTTCTGCAGTCCATAGCAACTCTGGGTAGCTGTCTACACACACATACCTGCTGTGTCACCTAGTGACAGCAGTGCTTGCATGAGTCACTAATTCTGAGGTCAGAAACAAGGTGCCCAGCATCAATCACATGAATGGACGCCTCATTGCGACCTCAGAGGGAGTCACTTGTGTGAGTGGTGCCAGCTTCAGGTGACACAGTGGGGATGCATGTGTAGACAGTCACCCTATGTCACTATGGAGTGCTCTGGATTTTCCTGCAAAATCTGGAGCAAAAGGTAATTTTTTAAAACCAGTTTAAAGGAGGGAAAGGATAGATACAGTGTAGGATTGGCCTTACATCATGAGAACAATCTGCATTTAAATTGAGAATCTGGCCTTGCGTCATGACGATAGGCTGCAGTGAGAGTGGAGTGAAACCACTTCATTTGGCCCATGTAGACATGTCCTGAGTTCTTGATTTAGCTGCAAAAGACTCTTTGTTGCTTTTGCTTGACAAACTAACATGTCCCTGCAGAGTTTTCTTAAAAGTATGAGTTCTTATCAAGTTATAAAATCCCATAGTGATTTCAGAGAACAAACAGGCAAATTATAATGCTATGTCACACTTCAAATGCCCAGCCAACAGTCAGTGTGGCAAAGGGGAAGAAGGACCATTGGAGGAAAGCCTTGTTGAGATCCATAAGCAGAACTTCAAATGACAATAATAGCCCTTCCAGATGAGATTTTTTTTTCATGCCATTTTGGGGGCAGGGCTTTGCCCCACCAAATAGGAATTATGCCCCCCTGAATGAAATTTTCTTTCAGTCCCCATATTTCTAGGGTCGCAGAAGGTGAGATGTTGAAATTTATTTGCACATAGAACCCTTATATTTTCCTGGGTTTGCCTACTCTTGGTAACATTGCCTGTCCTTTTTCTTTGGATACCTAAGCTGTATTTCTAAATGCTCTACTGAAATTTTAAGTTACTGCAGTGCTAGAAATTTGGGAACTGAAGGAACATTTCATTTTGGGGGAAAGAATTGTTATTTGGGGAGCAATGCCCTCACCCCAGTCCCTACAATCCTGTTACTGAATTTTATGGGAGGCTTTAGATGATGACCGCCTGCATTCCTAATAATCCTTCCTTGTTCTTCCACTGCTGCTTTCACCTTTCAGCCATATTTTTTTTGTACTGTGTATAATCCATTAAGGAGAAAATGAGAGCTGTACAGTGCTCTCTAATTGCTAGCCTGAGTAGTTCTCCTTTGGGAAACACCCTGAGTCTTAAACTAGGCAATCTTGTTGTATGCCAAGTAGGGAAAAAAAGGCACATTTGCCAAGATGGCCTCCTGACCCCATTAAAGCTTCCCAAGCATGTTCTTGCTGGCTACAAATTGCATTCACCTTTCTCCCTGTGAGAGATCTATAAGGATCATATGGCAGGACTGGCTCAAGACATTTGGCTGCCGGAGACACAACATGGCAGCCACATCTAAAGAAGGTCCAAGGGGTAAAAATAGCAAAATTTGGGGGGGGGGGGGTTGTGATAAATTACATTTTTAACTTGTATATGATGTTAACTTTTAACTGTATTCATTTTGATTTTTGTAAACTACCTTGAGTTCTCGAATGGCAAAAAGGCAGGATATAAATAAATATAATAATTTTTGGTTTTTGTTTTGAAATACATTTTTTGCCAAAATATGGGAAAAATTGATTGTGGGGTTTTTTAATGCTGAATAAAATATTTAAGACAAAGCATGTTTGGATTTAGTTTCCCCACATTATTTCTAAAAACGATGTAGCAGATAGACTTTTAGGTAAGACTAGGTACAGTATCTCACATCATTGCAATTCCTGGTCTTGGTTTCTTTTTCTACGTTCTTTTAAAGGAAATGAGCATTTTACATCTGTTTAGCACTACAGAGGCTTACAGGAACAAAATAATTTTCTTCACTTTATCAATACAGATTGTTTCTTCTATTATTGGATTGTTGCCTGCTCCTCATAAATTGGCAATAGTAAAGTAGTTCCTTGTAGCTCTGGAACTGTTCTTTACTGATGAGAATTTTGTAGCTCCATTTAAACAAAAAATAACATTAACAATAAATTCAAATTGTAATTGCTCTCTGAATAAACTGTAGTTTTAATATATCAAGCATGAATAATTTCATGCCAAACCAAATGGTTACAATAGGAACATAAAACACATAATGTATAATTTGATTTGACATAAAATTATCATGACTTTCAATCTGTAATGTGTGATTATACTGCATTTGTTTACATTTTTGCAAACATTTTTTTTTCCTGAAGAAAAAGTGGGAAAGACTTTCCCCCCATGATTTCAATTTTTTCCATGATTTCAAAGTTTCCAGAAATAATAAATCTGTAGCTCCACCACACCTAGGTTCAAGAGAATGGTACCCAATAGCATCCAAGGTGTTCTGGAACAGAAGGCCCATCTTTTGCTGCCCCAAATTTCCTGCAGCAGTGGCCCCATTCTGTCTAATGGTAGAGCTGGCCCTGATGTGTGTGTGGAAGAAGATGGCATATGAAGACAGCTCTCCTGGAGACCACTGAAGAAATTATGGTTGAATCCCAGTGGTTAGTACCAACTAGAGTAGTCCCATTGAATCAACTGTCAAAGGCAAAGAAGAAGCACACAAGCTTACAAAGACCTAATCATCACTGAGCATAGACTTATATGACAACACTTGTGTTGCATGTCAATACATACAAGCAAGTGGCATGCATACCAATGTGGCAGCTGGCTATGAGCAGCAATTTCATCTAGCTTCTGAAAAGATAAAATGAAGATGAACAAGCCAAGCTAGCTTTCCCTAGTCTGGTGCCTTCCAAATTAGTTGGAGTGCCTTAGAAAGTGATCACTTTGGTGGGCCTAGAAGCTAACTTTTTCCTTCACACGCTCCACCAGGTCCAGTAAGAGTGTGTGTGGGGGGGGATCAAAACCAGAACTGTTAGACATCCACTTCTGGTTTTAATTTTGAGGGGTTGGGGTTTCAGAGGATGTATACCCCAAGGGCAATATAGCTGCTCCTAGAACCTTCTAGGAATGGGGAAAAAATTGAGGTGATTTTGGGCAACCATTTTGGATAATTTTGAGGTGACTCTACAAGGGCTGAGAGCCACAACAACAGCCTTAAGACCCATGGGACACATTCTGTCCACTTCTGGATTAATTTGACTACAACATGGAAAAGACCTAAAAACCTTGGTACCCTGGATGCTGTTGGACTAGCACTCTCATTATACCTGGCTATTGGCCATGATGCTCAAGGGAGGCTGAGAAGAGATGGGGACCAATAATGTCTTGGGACCCAAGCTTGGGAATGGATGGGGTATGGGAGTTGTTGTTTGTTTTTGTTTTTTTGCTCTGAGAAGTACAGGTGTGGTGATACACTGCAACATTTGTTGCAGCTCCCACCTGTTCTTTCTTCAAAGCAAGTCTCAGATTGTCAATGAAGTGGTGGAGTTTATTCAAGATAATCATCTTTAATTGATGCTCACAATCTGGTGCTTGTGACACAACAAGATAATTGGGGTCAATTTGACTGCAGGATTGCATGTGATTGATGGCTTCTTAGTAAAAGTAGTTGGATGGCATGACCTAGCCATACAGTCTGAAGAGCTAAAACGTTCTTTAAATAATCTGTATATAAAACATTAGCAGGGCGATTGTTCTTTCGATCTGGATAAGAGAAATCCTCCTTCCTGATCATTACATTATCAGGAGCCAAATGAAAAGTGTTCCAAGAATGACTTGACATTTTATGATCTATCATTCCTCCCCCCTTCTTTATTGGAAGGAGTAATTGGCTTTACTGGAAAGATCCCATAAATCTCCAAGTTCCTTTGACCCAGACTTTTTCTAGATAGCAACCCTGCTCACTTGAGTCCAGGAGTAGCAAGATTTCAAAACATAGATGTTAAAAATTATTTTTAAAAAGTGTTTTAACCTGTTCTGAAAGACTTTTAATAATAATAATAAATATTTATTTATTTATATCCCACCTCTTCCGATTGAGGATCGAGGCAGGTAACAACAAAGAAAGTACTTTTTCTGTTTTTGTCTGCTGTGCATTGCCTTGGGGGTCCTGGTGAGCTGAATCAATTGAAATAAATGCAATCAATTACTCAACAAATAAGCTGGTCAGATTTTTTGAATCCACATACTACTGAATCGTAGGAAACAGATGGAAACTGTTAGGTTGAGGGTTGAGAGGACAGTCCTTAATCTTAACATCATGTGCCCTGCCCAACAATCTTTATATTATTTCCATAGTAATAACACCAACAGGGAAACAGCAGTCATGATGATGACCCATGGCAGGCCAGGGGGATGAGGCAGTCTAATCTCCCTGCACTCTACCTCTCCTGTTTAAAGCTGTTATTTCTCCACTGCTGTTAGCTGTGCTGAAACTACAACTGTAAGCTAGAATCACTTGCAGTTGGTGGTAATGCTAAAGGGCTCCCTGCTCAATCAATGAACCTTGGACAGAGGACATATCCATAAGAAAGAGAGCATGCACCTGACAAGAAGCAAAGGAAAGCATGTACATTAAGTGGTTTTAACTTTTAAGAAATCTAAACTCAGTGGGCTGAATCCCACTGGTTAGTCCCAACTAAAGTGAGCCTATTGTGCCAATTGTTGAATGAACACATAGGCAAACCACATTGATTCAATAGGTCTACTCTGTTGGACTAACAATTTCAGTCACAAACACTGAATGACATATAATTAAGTCTCTACAAGTCTTCCCACATAGGTAAAGATCATAGACAGCACTGCATATTAAATATTACATTCCAAACCTTTGATGTTTAATGTATCATTTCCTTCCAAACATCAGCTTGGGAGACAGGGAGGTGACATTAATCTGGGTGTTTGCTTGATTGTGGAATCAATGGTTGCCATATTGCATAAAAATGTTCATAATATCCATCTACAATTCTTAAACAATGGAGATGGGCATGTGAAAAGGTGCCATGAGTTTGTGGGTATGCACTCATTGGTGATTGTACATGTGCAGCTGTGGCCCTCAACTCAATGCCTATCACTGCTTCAAACCCTTAGTGACAAAATATTTGACCACTCTTGACACAGGCTTTTTGTGGACTAAAGTGTACCTCATCAGACACAAGATGAAACAGACAATAACCCACCCTCTGCCATAGAAAAAAAAATTCTTTAATTTGGCACAAATCTCCTGGTTTTTTCCTCCTGCAACATAGATTAACATTTCTAGCCCTTTGAAAATGTAAATATTGAGAAAACCCATGAATGGGATGTGAAAAGCAGACAAGGAGATAAGAATTTGCAAAATATACAGGCAGGAATCTCTTAGTATTTTACACATGCATTAACTTCCTCTGTGGAAGCAGTTGGGCATTTTTGCCCACCATGAATCTTTCACATTCAGTTCTGTGAAAGCAGAATTGCACAGGTACAGGATGTGCCATTACACACATGGTGACACTGTGCACATTACGCACATGCATGCAATGTGCATGTTATTTGCATACAGTGGTCATGGGATTCATATTTGGGTGTTGCTCAGCTCTGCCATTCATCATAAGAGTCATGTAACACAATGATACAGGCTGAGTGCTAATTTGGTGTTATATTCTGCAAAGGTTAAGCCCCTTTTCTACTAGGAAAAGCAGAAGATAATAAAGGCTCCATCCATTACCTGCCTTGCCTGCAAGTAATGTAATGAAGGTAATGTGCCTAGACATTGAGGGGAGAAGAAAGTAACCCCATAGAATTGGCCTATGGCCACAATTGGACCATGGTGACCATTACCAAAGCAGGCCACCACTGCGGTCCCAAACCAACATTGCCAGGAGCCAGATTATTTCCACTTCTTAACTGTGCAGCCTTTAACCCTTTAGAGCAGCATCTGGCCACTTTGGGGTATGCATCATGTAAATGCAATGGCTCCCAAAGCGGCCAGAAGCCGCTTTATTTGGCTCATGCATTTCAGGTCTGAGAATCTATGTTCCTCCCTAAGAGGAGTGTATATTTGAATGTCTATGACTATAAATAATAAAATAGTCTAAAAGAGTAACTGACACCTGCCCATTCTCCTATTTAAAATATCCAGAGATTCCAAGACTTAAGAGTGCTTAAGTAGAGTGTTGATGCTAAACTGTGCTTTGTTTATACTGTTGATCACGAGTTGAGAGACTAGACAGTGATAAAAGGGACCTCTAAACAGATACAGATTAGATAACAAATAGCAAATAGCTCCCAGTCCCTAAGTTTAAAGAGACAAGGGTGGGGAACCATGCCTGTTTTGAGAATTAATGCATAATTGCACATGTGGAGGTTTCTGAGGCATAGCTTTGATGTAGGATTTTGGTCACAATGTTTAAAAAGCTTTTTATGTTCCTGTAAATTTCACTCATCTCCTCCCTTTTATTAATTGTTTTAAAATAGAACAGAACTATATTAAGGGGTGAAAACCTAGAGGAAGAAAATGTTAGAATAAGAAATACTATAACAGGAGTTAGAGCAGCACTGAGCTAAACAGAAGAGAAAAGAAAGGCCCAGGAGCCAAGGGAAGCAGGGGGAAGGAGGGAAATAGAAATGCAAAATGTCAAGGAAAGAATAACTAGTTTTTACAATGTGGTTGACATAAACCAAGGAGATTACTAGAGGAAAACAAGCAGCACAAATTCAAAAGCACTTATAGCAGGGGGTCTCCTATACATAAGGAAAATGGAGGCAGCCCTTATTATTGGTCTACATATTTCTTCTTATTAATCTCCTAAAATAAGCTGGTCTTTTCTTACTTATCCTCCCCAAAATGCAAAGCTGTGTTTTCCCAAAAGTTAGAACCTACACTTTCCCATAAACTCATTTGACCTCAGTGCTTTGGACCACATCCATAAAGCCACTTTATTAAAAAAAATGTGCTGCTTGCACAGTACGATAAATTGAACAAAGAGCTCAGAAGGACAGGATCAATGAAAGTGATAAAGGAAGATTGATCAGCTGAATGGGAAGCCTATTAGCAACTGTTGAGAAAGATGAGTGCAACCCATTTGTCTGTTCCTCCAAAATTTAAATTACAGCATTACAGTGGAGCGTTGTAACAATGTCCCAGAAGGTGCATTGTTGTCAGGGTGATAGCAATTGGCAGCTCCATGCATTCTGACACAGAATTTTATGGCATTATAAAAAATGTTACCCTATCAGTACACTATTCCACTATGGTTTCCAATGTACCATAGGGTAGAAAAATGTCCCACAACTCAGTGAGTATTTGTAGTTAGAGAATAAACTGTCTTTCATTATGCCCAGTCAACAGACATTCAAGAAGAAGTTCCAAAACGGTGCAGGTCACATTTGCAGTTGAAAATCCCATCACAAGCAAATTGGAGTAAAATGAACACCAGCAACACTGTGGAAAATGTTTCTACCCCATAATAACTTTTTTTAAATTCCAGCAAGATGAGCCCACCATCACTGCATGACCATTGTGCCAACCTATTCATACAAAGAGCTCTGCATTGCAGCTTATCTTCATCATTACTTTGCCCAAAAAAGGTTGCTTGACATTTCCCCCCAAATGCATTATACTGCCTGGGGCAGGAAAAAAAAACTACTGCACCAGCTGAAATCAATACATTTGTTGGGTTATCTTTTTATTCCCAGAATTTTATTTTGACTATTTCTTTAAAAACAATAAAAGACAAACAGTTGAAGTGTAGAAGATTGTTCCCTACTATGCAGGTGACAATGTCTTATAAGGATTGCATTGTAGCTTTACGTCTATATTAATTCTGCATATCAGGTATGAAAATGTCGCATGAAAACCAGCTGAATATGCACAGGCACCAGTGAAATAACAATGAAAAATTCCTAAAGCTGAACATAGCTTTAGGGGGAAACAATGGTTAGAATCCTATGAGTAACATATGCCTGTATAACTCTCAGTTATGGAAGGCATTGAACAAGGAGGAATTCACTACCTCCTTGCACAGTGCTCCTTGCCCAGCAAAACAACTGGTTGTTGTGCAGCTCTACTCCCTCAGCTACAGACCAGCTACAGGTTGTACCCAGGTGCATCCTGGCTATCCTCATGCACCTGGGAAAGAAGGGGCAGCCTTAAGATGGGCATGGAGCAGTGGCATCACTAGGGGGATGTGGGGGTGCGGTCCACACTGAGTGGCACCCCAGATGAGGACACCTGTTGGGCCCTCTTCCCACTGTGCCCACTGCAGCAAAAAAGAGGGCCAAGCACACCCCTCCCGGCTTTGCAGTGGCAGCAGAGGCCTCCCAATTAAAAAAATAAGCAAAATAAGCAAAGCAAAAAGAATGTAAACCTTGCAGCTTCTTTGTTCAATGGAAAAGCTTTCATCAAATTATCACCCACACACACACCCCAAAAAACCCAAAACCTACAGACACATCTGTATCTAAAAGCTTCTTTTGAAGTCCTAAAGAAAAAGTGAAGGATTAAATAAAGCTAGTTAGGCTTATAATATTTAACTGGGTTTTTCTTTTCAATTTTTAAACTCAGCTAATTCCTACACAGTGGGCCTGGAATAATAATTTGACACTCAATTCTTTCCTGATGACTTTATCGGTGATGTGTCCCCATTGCTCTACACAGGGCCAGCCCTACTATACAATTGCCTCATGTGGCAGGCCCTGGGAGATGGAGCTATGAGTAATTTGCAATCTGTCTTGCATTCTCTAGAGAAGACAAAACTTATGCAGCTCTCCAGATGATGTTTGACTGCAAGTCCCAGCAGCCAGAGCCAACATATGCAATGGCAAGAAATGCTGGGAGCTGTGGTCCAATATTTTTTCCCAGGGCTACAGAATTACCACCGCTATCTTACATTTTATTTTATTTTGTCCTTTGGTATGGTGGCAGTCCCACTTCTAGTACTGATTCAATACTACCCCGAGGCTACAAAGCATCTTCAGTCACCCATGATTCTGGCTTATTTTAGGGAAAGATTATGTGCTAAACGACTCTAAACACAGAGGGAGGATTCTTTTTCATTACCTCGTGCTACTCTTCTTCCTCATTTTTTTCTTTATCTTAGGGAAGAAGTAAAAGCCAGAATGTAGTGAGCCATCCCAAATGGATCTTCAATAAATGGAACAGGAGAAAAAAAAACCTTCGCATACACATACAGAGAGACAGGCATGTATACCCCCAGCTCTCCCAGTTTGGTAGTCCTAGTTAATTTTCTCATTTATCAATTTCTCAGCAGCTTTTAAAATGTTCCACTTTAGATCTCCTTCTCCTACTTTCCCCTTTTGTACTCAGTTAATTCAGCAGAAGGGAGAGGAGAGTCTTGCACTTCCTAGATGCTGGTGTACATAGATGCTGGTGTCTCTCCTTAACATCTTACGTGTGTGAATTCTTCCTCTTTAATACCTTTTGCTTCTTGTTGCCTGGCCACATCTTTTGACTATACTCTGATGTGGCTTGGCTACATGTACCGCAGTTATCATCTCTCAAATGTTGGAGGGTATGCATGTGTTACAGACACTGAAGAATGTTTTAGAAATGAGAGATTTGCAATATTAAAAATGTCACTATTGCTGCAAAACTGCCAAAGAATGTTTCAGTACTTGCTCCAGGCAATAAGCCATTTACAAAGACAAAAATAGCCCTGAGAACACAATAGGAGAAAGGTCTGGTTTTTAAAATATTGTTCTTTGGTTTCCCTAAACCCTTCCCCATTTTTCTTAAACTTTTTTTAAAAAACAACAAGACTTTGCATTATCTCACAGTTTATTTGTATATCTCTTTTTGGCTAGAAAGCCCCCAAAGTGGTGAACAACATATTAAAATAGAATTGAAGTAAGAAATAATCACCTGCATCCTAACGCACCTTTTACTTAATGTTACTTTACATATACTTAGCTAAGTAGCAGAGTTACTAAGAAACCCTGTTAGTGAATTGAGAAGTTACGTACTGGGACACCAGCAAGAGTGCCTGATGTACATCGGGATGGATGCACATGAGTTCACAATCTGTACTGGTGAGCAATATGAATCAATGTGTGATGCGCATAGCACATCCAATACAAGATTCCGGTCAATACATGTAGAGCGGATCAGTTGAATCAGTGATACAACAAAATAGCTGCTTTCTATCCTCCTTTATACATTTACTTTTTAGTTCCTTTTCCCATCCTCCCAAAACTTTTGGAATACAGGATGCAATACATCATAAACACTAATGAAGGGAGAGGGAACACACCGATGTGACCATTCCTCACTTGTCTGTCCTTGTCTAGGATAAAAGTGGTTCTATCACAACCACAGCATAATTAGCAAAATAATCAAGAACTTATATTTTCTTCATTTCCTTCCCCAAAAGATGGAGACACTCTGCTCTTCCTCTCTGGAGAGCTTTGTGATACGTGAATACAATTTGGCATCTTCCTGCTGCAACACATAAGACCAGCAGAGTCACTGCTGAATTCCAGTGGCATCTGGGCCAGTGGAGATAGTGGAGATCTGGGCCAAATTCTGACCAGCTTGCCAAATTTCAGCTGCCAGATTTCAGCAGTCCTCTCTATGAAGCCCTCAACTTTTTGTTTAAAAACAAGCCAAACAGATAACAGAAAAGATAACAGGTTATAAATTTCCACCTGCTCCTCTGTTTGACCTTCCATTTTTGAAAACAGATGGATGAAGTCTTGTCATTCCCTAACAGAGTTAACACCTTTTATGGATCTCCAGAACTAGAAAGAACTGGAGATTACACATACTATCTTTTATAAGGGAGTGGTTAGATACAATGTGGGATATAGTCAACATTGTGGCAAAATGGACTCATCATATGGGATGAAAAAGATCAGACTGGAAAACTGAGCATGCTTTATTGATTTCTCTAATTGTAAAAGAGGGCTTGCCACACACCCCAAGGCCTTCAGGGGGTGCCATACAACTCAAGGGCATTTTTGCAGGCCTCAACCCTTCCAGATTGCCCCAGGCTGCCCTTGTCTAGGATAAAAGTGGAGTTCAATTGCCTTTACTAGAAGTCTACAGGAGGAACAATACTAAAGAGGCTGTAAGTCTTTTCTATACTCTGTGTGTGTGTGTGTGTGTGTGTGTGTATAAACCAATTTCTGAAAAGAAGAGGTGACTTCTATTTCTAGTGCATGTCTTTTTTCCCATACTTTTGGCAGTTCATGCAGCATCCGCAGGATCCCAGGAACAAATAATCAGCCCTAAACTTACAACAACAACAAATGATATTTCCAAACATACAGTGTTAATTCCCAATATTTTCAGTGTTATCTGCAGAAGCTAGGCAAGTGAGGCAGTGGGAGGGGACAGAAGGAACACATTTGATCCTCCTGCTGCTCTGTCTCTGAGCTCTCTCCCTAGGGAGAAAGCCCGAAATTGGAACAGCTGGGAAGGGCACGCATTTGCCCCTCCTCTCCTCTGTCACTGTGCTTCCTCCCCAGGGAGAAAGCCCAGCAATTGAGCAGCTGGAAAGGGTGCGTAATCACCTGTCCTGCTGCTCCATTGCTGCACTCCCTCCCCAGGGAGAAAGGCCGGTGACAGAGGAGTGAGGAAGGACATATGTTCACCCCTCCTGCATCAAAGGGGGAGGAGGGCCCAACTAGCTGTCACCCCTCCTCTGAGATGTCACCCAGTGCAGTCCGCACGCTCTGCATTCCCCTAATGACACCACTGTTCATTTGGTGTGTTTTTTCTCCTTGCCACCTGCCTTGCTGTCCTAGTCCAACCATATGGTGGATGGCACTGTTGCTGAGAAATGGACATCAACAAGAACAGGAGCAAGGATGAGAAGAGCAGAAAGCACTGACACTATAATGAACTGCCTCTATCTAAGTCAGTGAGCATGCTTCATGGATGAAACCAGAAAGATCAGCACCATAGCACATCATTTGGCAAACCTGAGTTCACCAGCTAAGTTTCACTTCTACAGCCTCTTCAGATTCACCTCTCTCCTCCATTCCCATTCCACTCTCATGAAAAGCCAGGCACCATAAGACCTTGGTTCACAAACAAGAATCTCCCACAGCTTCATCCCTCTATCCCTTCATCAACATGGCTATAGCACAGCTTAGACTTGTTGGGTTGTTCAGAAGACTAGCTGTTTGTTTCTTTTTTTAAAAAAAATCATATATATTCTAAGGATTGTACTGTAGAGCACTGTTGATGAGAGGTGGGACCTGGTTTATAGATACAAGTTTTTGTGTCTGAGATCCCTCCTGTGTGCATATATATTTAATTTTAACCCAATTCATCCTTTTTCAGTGGTTGTGTGGGTGACTGAGAAATTGGATTTTCAAAAATTATTGCAGTTGTTGCTCTCTCTCCCAAGTACAAAACAGGGACAAGTAGAGTGCAGGAATTAAAAACATGTTCCAGTGTTCAAACCCCTATGCTATGCTGGCTCTCTTTATTGTACATTTTCAAATCTTTTTAGTGTAAACACAACATATTAGCACTTTTCTGCAAACTCTCCAATCTCTGACTAAAAGAAATACATCATGAAAAAGGAACATGGAGAGATTTCAGATCTTAGAACATTACTTTTTGGACTACAACTCTCAGATTTCCCTGGCCAAGTGGAGATATCACTGAGCAACCATCTTCCCTGCTTGCTCTCTCTCATTCTCCTCCCATGCCCTGCTGCAGCTGTTTTATTTTTCTATATCGTGATTGTTCAAGATTTCCCAGGAAACACCCCCTACATGTTTTTTCTTCTTTCTTTTAATGTCATGAATTCTGTAGAAACTAAATAGGATTTTGATATTAACGTCAAAGATCAAATGCCTCTGAGATGAGACAGTAAAAAGATTTCACACACACACACACACACACACACACACACACACACAATATTCACATTTGCCTAGCTTTTCTATTACTTCCATTTTAAAAGGGCAGCTGGCATTTCAAGATGGATATTGTGCTCCTGAGACCTAATTTAAGCTGTCAGGTTTCCTAAGAGAGCTCATTTTTCTTTGCTATCCTATTACTCATAATGGCGTAGGCATCAGAAGCATGAATTCTGCAACCCCTATTGAGAGAGTCTTGCTACAAAATATACTTAAGAATTAACCATAAAAGAAAATGTTAATGCCCTAAACATTGCAGAATGGTACATGGCTGAATTGCTTTTAAATTTAATATAGAATTTCACTCCACAATTCAGAAGAGAACAAAAAGTAGCATGCAATGTCTTTTAAAAAACAGCACATGTTTCCCACCTATGTTCATGTTCTCAAAAATAATTTAGGCTCAAACTTTCATGAGTCACTACCATAATCTTGCACTTGCTAAGTATAGCTCATCAGGCATTTTTAGTAGTAAACTAAGATAAACACTCATATCCAATCCCCAAAGGTGCAATGAGACAATTAGCAGTTTTTAAAAGGACAAATTCAAAACATTGTAAAATGAAACTACCCCACAAGGGAAGGACTGGAGTTGGGGGTCTACCATATTTTGCAACTCCCATCTCAAATTATATAATTTTATTATTTTATAATATTTATATTGTTATATGCAGTGTGGTAGCACATGGATCTTTCCAACAGTCAGATATGGATACCCCAGAATGTGTGGGTGTTCAATGCCTTCAAGTCATTTCGAAATTACGACGACCTTAGGCAAAACCTATCATGGGGTTTTCTTGGTGAGATTTATTCAGAGGAGGTTTGCCATTGCCTTCCCCTGAGGCTGAGAGAGTGTGACTTGCCCAAGGGCAGCCAGTGGGTTTCATGGCCAAGCTGGGAATCAAAACTTGGTCTTCAGAGTAATAGGCCAACACTCAAACCACTTGCTCTACCCCGAAATACATTTCAAACTCAGTTTATTGTGTTTTAGCAAACAGCCATTACACACAAATGTATAACAAGAAAAGGAAATCTAAACAATTTAAATTACTGGCAGTCAGTCTTCAGGGGTCAAACCATTTTCCATGTCCTTTATAAACTTTATTGCATGTGTTTGTAGAGCCTTAACAAGAAATGTGGATGTTCTAAAGAATACAAATTTCAGTAAACTATAGCTCTGAAAGAAATAGGAGTGCCACAAAATGAGCTTGTCCTGGTGTGTAACTAGTTTAGAATTTCACCAACTGGAATTTAAGGGATTCATAACATAATAACTGTGAATTTACTAGTTAATCAAGCAAACTTCTAGCCAAGAATAAGAATAGTACAACTTTCCATAGGTACAGTTTCTCTACCAAGCTATGCAAGGCCAGTTCATACTGTAGAGATAAAGATGAAGGGATGGGGATGAAGACATCAAAATTATTAAAGATTTTTTGTATCTTGGCTCATACACCAATTAACATGGAGTCAAGAAATCAGAAGAAAATTAAGATTTGGAAGGGCAGTTATGAAGTAATTATATATATCCCCTACAGTCTGGCACAACTTATCAAAACCGGAGAATTTGGCATTTAAAGAATTATGCCAACTCCAAGATGTTGTTTTCAAGCCAGCAGACAAGGGAGGAGCAATAGTAGTTTGGGGCATGCAAGAATATGTTGCTGAAGCCCACAGACAATTAAATAACTCATTACATTATGCCCCTTGTAGATGTGACCCCACTAAAGACATTAAAAGGTCCATTTCTGACACAGTGTATGAGGCTCTTACTAATGGTTATATTAGCAACAATACATATGAATTTTTTGGTCTCTGTTTACTTTGCAATTGTAATGGGCGTACTGTGCTATCCCTTTTAATTTTTTACTGAGAAGTGCAAAGGAATTTATCTGCCATTGTACTGGCATTTTGTATGTTTGACACCTCCTTATGTTCTGTTATACTGTTCGGGATTTGCAGTTTTCAAGCCTACTACTGACTGGCAATGGCAACACTAGCCTTGTGTTTGTTAGGGCGTGGCTTACAGGCCAGCTCAAGCCTTTTTGTTTATAGGATTGCATATATTTTATGCTTTTTATTTCCTTTTAACATCCCATTGCAACATATTGTTTTAATAAAATTACTGTGTTTCCTATGTTAAATTGTAACTCACATAAGGCATAACCAGCACAGCCTATTCTGGGAGCACCAGTCCAGTAACATCCAAAGGATGCCATGATTCCAATTTAGTCTTTCTATCATTGGCTAAGCTCCATCATGTCTCATGTAAAGCAACCCTTCTTTCTCCATGTCCATGGACCCAATATATATGTATATCCTTCTATGTTAAGTCCTCACCCATCTTTCTTTTGTGAATTGCCCCTCTCTCTTCAGTGTGCAGAATGTTCTCCTGTGTGCCAATGCATAAAATCTTCCAGTCACCATGACCTACTTATTCCTGCTTTGCTCTTTGCTCTGAACAGAGTGCAAATAGAAACCTAGCCCCTTGGCACCCTCGGTCTGGCTTTCATAAGGCAGTCCCAAGCGTGAACAGAGCACCAGCTGCACCACCATTCATTAAATGCATTAAATGTCAAATTCTTCCTGTTTTCAATTTCTTTTCACACCATTATTCCTATTTGCTCAAGTTCTTACTCTTACATTTCATTAGAGAAGCTCATTACATGCTATGATTGTGCAGTATTAGATTAACAACTGCTTCCAGATGAAGGGACTGCTTCTATGATAGCAATGCAGTGTTCTGAGAATCTTCTAGGCTGCCATTCTAAGGAGAAAGATCACTAAATACAAAGTGCTCCAATCTCAGACCCTCTGATCTATCCAAAGCCCTGATATCCAGAGGGAGACATTTATCAGATTTAACCTCCCACTCTGAAGGTCTGTATTTCAAAATATGGCAACCAAACTTCCACCCACTGAAAGCAATGAGGAAATTCATATAGATCATCCTCAGCCCATACTTGGGGTCTGGTTGAGGACTGAAATTCCATGGATCCAATTTCTCTTCTTTCCTACCAACTGCCACACTGTTTAAAATCTCTCCTATTTTGCATTCTTCTATTTACATTCTTCTATTTTTGTCTTTTGAAAAATGTTCATCACAATCTCATTGCCAGAAAAGCCTGCATGGATCCCATTATCCTAGGGGGCCAAACTAGATAGCATACTATCCCCCCAAATCAGCTTGTCAGAAAATATGCTTTTTGTGTTATTGTTTTTAAATAGAAAGTAAATATATGGGACTCAATATGCAGATGACTGAATGGCAAATGATGATATGGTGGAAAGCATTGCCTTCTGCTCCCCTTTACCACCAAGGCCCCACACTTGATCAAGACCTTGGGCATATTTATACTGGAAGGAATGTTTCTACTGGAGCAATCTTGCTCATACAAGGATGAATTGATCCCCTCTGGGATTGTTAAAAAGGGAAAGATTAAAGCCCTTGTACCACAACCTATCAGAATCCTGATGTGGATCATTACTCCTTTCTGCTATTTACTTCTTTAAAAAGAATCTTGTAATTGCTAATTGTACAAATGGTGTTATTGGGCATGTTCAGATGATGAAATGAATACTGACAGGTGACACGACTGCACTCATTAAATAGCTAAAGGGCTGTCACAGAGAGGAAGGCACAGGTTTGTTCTTTGCTGTCTTAGAGGACAGATACAGGTTTAATGATTTTAAGTTACAGGAGGGTAGATTTTAATTGAACATTAGAAGGAACTTCTTGATGGTAAGAGCAGTTTGGCAATGGAACCAGTTTATCTAGAGAGGTGGTGGGATCTCTTTTTCTGGATGTCTTCTAAAAGAGGGTGAATAGCTACCTGCTGACAATGCTCAAACTGGAGTTCTGCATTAAGTGAGGGGTCACATTAAATGGTCCATGCAGCCCCTTCCAACTCTATGATTTCTAATTTAGCCCTAATATAAACTAAGAGGGTGTACAGACCAGCCATTAAGGCCAACCTGCAGGTGGAATAGGGATATGACGTCCACGTGACGCATGCCTCCACTCCATTTCCAGGCTGGCATGATGCTGTGCACTGGTGGGTGGTGTCACGGCACTCCTCTAGAAGATGACACAGCACCAAGGAGTGCCAAAAAGCTGTGGCGGCGGCGACTATGGCACTTTTTCCGCAGCGCAGAAAAAAGCTGCTTTTTGCGGCTCCTTTTTGCACCATGGAAAGGTGAGATAGGGGCTGGGGCATGTGGTTGCCATGGACCAAGTCTGGCACTAAAAGGAGCGGTCTGAACAGCCCCTAAATTGATTTTTTATTTCCTCTTCCTGCTTTGACCATGTCCCAGCTTTGCTATGCTGCAAAGAGGTTGTGCTTTATTAAAGATATTTTAAACAGTTTTACACCATGCAAAAGAACCTTTGGATGATGAAGAGGAAGAGGAGGAGGAGGAGGACAAGGATGAGAAGATAGAAAGCAACTGCCCACATACCCTGCCTTGGAAAGCAAATAAAGCTCAGTCCTAGTTTTCAGGGTGAAAAGCTCAGGAGCTGCAGACATTCTTATGCATCATTCATGATCTTCTGATTTTTACATCCTGTCACGCTTTTTGGGCCATGCTCTTGAGATCTAAAAACAACCCATGCAGGAGAGAGTTGTACTGGAGTTTATTCTGCATGCAAAACAATTCAAAAAGTACAGCAGATCTGTTCATAGCAGAAACGCCAAGCGTAGATCTAAATGCCTATTCAGGAGGCAGAATTTGATTACTAAATAGTAGAGGACACAAAGGCTTTATTGTGTACAGTGGTGCCCCGGGATACGAAATGATCGCGTTACGAAATTTCCGGGATACGAAAAAGTTAGATTGGAAAAAACTGTTCCGGGTTACGATATTTTTTTCGGGTTACGAAATTTATTTCGGCGCGAAATTCAAACGCAAAGTGCGGCTAGCGGCTTTCCAGCGCTAACGGAAAGCCTTTTCGGGTTGCGAAATTATCGGGTTACGAACGGAACGGCGGAACGAATTAATTTCGTAACCCGAGGTAGCACTGTAATTGTTTTGCTGCTGATACAGGGTTACTTGATGCTTGGATACTGTCTGGGGTAGAATAACAGCAGTTGGGAGGTTCTTCATGAAGTCTTCATCTATATGAAATACAAGGGGGTGGTTGTGAAGAAAATACATATTTTCTAAGAGAAAAGGTGTTTCCCAGCCAAGGGATGGAAACATGTTTCCTTCATAGAAAAGGTATTTTCTGCAGATCCCCTCTGATCTTGGAAGCTAAGCAGAGTCAGCCCTGATTACTTTTGGAAGGAGAACGGTGCTGAATACCAAGTAGTGAACTAGAGGAGGGCAAATGTTATCTCCATTTTTAAAAGGGGGGAGAAAGAGGACCCAAACAATTACTGCCCAGTTAGCCTGACATCAATACCAGGAAAGATTCTAGAGCAGCTTATTAAACAGACAGTCTGTAAGTATTTAGAAAGAAATGTCATTATCACACAAAGTCAACATGAATTTCACAAAAACAAGCCATGCCAAACTAAAATTATCTATATTTTTTTGATAAAAATTACCAATTTAGTAGATGAAGGGAATGTTATGGATATATCATATTTTGATTTCAGTAAGGCCTTTGACAAGGTTCCATATTATGGTCTTACAAAAAAGCTAGAAAAATATGGGCTAGACAATGCTACTGTTGGGTGAATTCATACTTGGTTGACTGGCCAAACCCAAAGGATGGCCAGCAATGGGCCCAGTTCTATTCAACATCTTTATTAATGATGAACAAAGGAATAGAGGGCATACGTATGAAATGTGCAGATGACACCAAATTAGAAGGGGTTGTTAATACCACAAAAGACTGAATTACATTTC
>NC_056527.1:23028570-23056753 GCF_019175285.1 Sceloporus undulatus
TATTATTATTATTATTATTATTATTATTATTATTATTATTATTATTATTATTCCTTAATGGAAGCTGGGACAAAACTAACAAAATGATTGTGAAAAGGAGGAAAAGTAAGATACTGCACTTATGCACAAAAAAATGAAATGCACAGATATAGGATGAGTGACACCTGGCTTGACAACAGTACATGTGAAAAGGATTTAGGGGTCCTACTAGAACATGATTTAACAGTGTGATATCACAGCTAAAAAAGCCAATGTGATTCTAGGTTGCATCAATAGAAGTATTGTGTGTAAATCGAGGGAAGTAATAGTACCACTCTGTTCTGCTTTGGTCAGGCCTCACCTAGAATACTGTGTCCAGTTCTGAGCATCACAATTCAAAAAGGATGTTAAGAAGTTGAAGTGTGTCCAGAGGACAGTGACCAAAATGGTGAGAGGTCTGGAAACCATGCCCTATGAAGAGTGACTTAGGGAGCTGGGTAAGTTTAGCCTGGAGAAGAGAAGGTTAAGAGGTGATAGGATTGCTCTTTTTAAATATTTGAAACGATCCCATACAGAAGATGGAGCAAGATTGTTTTCTGAAGCTCCAGAGAACAGAACCTGGAGCAATAGATTCAAACTACAGGAAAAGAGATTCCTGCTAAACATTAGGAAGAACTTCTTGACAGTAAGAGCTGTTCGACAGTGGAACACACCCTTGGAGAGTGGTGGAGTCTCCTTGTTTTTAAACAGAGGTTGGATGTCCATCTGTCAGGGATACTTAATAATAATAATAATAATAATAATAATAATAATAATTTATTTACTTTGATCATGTATTCCTGCATGACAGAGGGTTGGACTTGATGGCCCTTGAGGTCTCTATCTATGGTGATTTCATTCAGATGTCTTGTCAGTTTGTTTGGAGTTGCTCCCAAAGCACCTATTACCACTGGGACCAAACTGTTTTCTTTTCCCAGAGGTGATAGGTTATGAAGTTGGAAATCTTAATCATATCTATTTGTAAGTCTTGATACCTCATAACTTTTTCTGTCTGTTTTTCTTCAGCGCTGCTTTTCCCTGGGATTGCCACATATGTAATCCAAGCTTTCTTCTTCTTTAACCACAGTTATGTCTAGCATATTACATTCTAATCATTTATAAGACTGCATCTTAAAGTCCCATAAGATTATGATGATGATTACAACAATGTTATTTTGGGAGTTATTCAGGGGATTTAGAGAGATTTTCCTACCTTCTTAATCTTTTTTCTTTCTTTTAATACATTAGTAGTGTTGCTCCCAACCTCTTTTGTGAACTGCATTAACAAAAATGTGTTATAAGTGTTTTAAACAAGGATAATGCATCAGGAATTTTCATTAAGATTTCCAGGTTTGAGTTCTGACTTCTAGCTTACCCAAGTTATTTTGCTGCTTAAAAGCTGGTTTTAAGAGGAATGCATATAACGATATCCTTGAGAACTTGAGCATCTTCCTACCACTGCTCATAATGGTTGGCTTGAGCATATCACTACATTTATTTTCCTTAAAAGTAATTTATCATGCTCTTCCTTCTCTCTACCATTCCACATACAGAAGCCAATTAAAAAGAAGCTGAATTGTTCTTCGGTTCTGGGATGCTATATTAGACAGGACAGAGAGCTCAAAGCAAGCTGCATGGCACAGAACGTATTTGTTTCCAAACCATCTTGACATTATTTTTCATCCCCAATCCAGCCTCTACAATCAGACACAGATGTTTAATCTGTCGAATGGTAGGGCCAATGATGTTAATGTTATCACCTGTGGTGCACAAAGTACCTGCATGTTTAGGTGCTACATCAACAGGGACACAAACTATTTTTAAGGGGAGGCAAGGATCTCAACATCTCATTTATCTCATTCATTTTGCCTACTTGCAGGTACTTGCAGAGTGAGTACAAATAACTTTCCCCATCCATCATCCTCCTTAACATCCTTAAATATGAAGACTCTTAGACTCTTTGATCAATTGCCTTCTCCCCACTATTCCTGTTAGGACATAATTCCACTGATACCCCCAGAGATGTTCCCTTGGCTAGAGACTGATGGACTAGTCTATCAGCATATTGTTATGTTTTCAACCCTTTGCACAGCAGTGAAAGATTAATTTTACTAGTAACTTTTACTTGTACATTTATTAATATCCCGAGATCCACCAAGCACAATCACATGCAAAAAATGAGGTCTTAAATACTTAAAATTAAAGGACAGAATAAAGACCCTCTGAGCACCTTCAGAGCTGAGCAATTTACATTCAGTAATGACATGGAGGCACACAACAAATGCAACAACAACAAAAAACAGATCCGAGGGAGAACCAGTGTGGTATAGTTGGTTTGAGTGTTGGACTGTGACTGGAGACCAAGGCTCAGCCATGGAAATCTGCTGGGTGATCTTAGGCTAGTTATACTCTTCAGCCTCAGAGGAAAGCAAAGGCAAACCCACTCTGAACAAATTCTGCCAAAAAAAACCCTGATAAGGTTGCTTTAGGGTCACCATGAGTCAGAAACAACTTAAAAGCACAGTAACAATATCAACCAATTCTGTTTATCTCCAATGGTGTCACTTGGGTTGGCTTCTCTTGGTGCACTACCTCACGGTGTCATCCACCCCCTTGACCTCTTCCCATGCCACACCATAAAGAATCCATGGTAATTTTGTATTCACTAGTTTTTGTACTCTTAAATCATAATTTTCATATATCACTGAATGTAATGGCAATCATTGTGAAATAAACTAGATTATAATTACACCTTTAAAATATAATATCATATGCACAGCCTAAACGTATTTACATGTACATTGTTTCATGTGGTTAAACTGAAAATTTGGTAAGATGTGATGTTTATAAAGAAAACTTTAAAATAATTTTTAAAAAAAAAAAATAAACTTGGAGTCTCTCCTTTCTATTTCCACTGAGCCTTGACTCACTCATACCATCTCTTCAGCATTTAAAAGTCATACAGGAGAACACCAAATTCCATTTTTGCCCAAAGGCAGGTGTATTGGAGCTGTGGTGTCACCTGGTGCGATCTGAACCCCTCACACCCCCTAATGACACCCCTGGTTACCTTAAGCTCCCTTCATTCTAGTCATTCTTTCTTGGGGGGGGGGGTGTTAAATCATTTTGGTTTTGCTATTGTTTTTTTTTTTTTAATGATGTGTAAAAAATCTTCGTGAATCTGTGGATCACCTAGAAAATCCTGATCTACCTTGTGCCATCCTTTTGCTTTGCAGCATGCATTTATCTATGTAAACAGCACTATTTCCTTAGAACTGTATAAATACATGCTATAGCAGTATGGTCACATAAGCATACAAAGAGACACAGTGCCATTCCAACATAACCAATCCCTAGAGACAGAGAGCTTGCACCTCCGAGGTGCCTTTAGCATTCAACCAACCCACAACTAACTACCAATCTCTGTCTCTCCCCCTCCATTTTCCAACTGCAAAACAGCTGTTTTTTCTACACATGCACACCTGCTTCCTCTCTAGGGATGGGGAAACTGCCAATATCGCTTTCTCTTACAATCAGTATTTTAAACCTCAAATTCTTTCTGCTCCCAGATATGAAGGAAATGTACCAATTTTCAGAAATTCTCCAGAAATTGAAAGGAAATTCTTCATCATCCTCACTGGTAAATCCATGGAGAAAACAGTGTTGTACCTCCTTCCTCACAGGTGTTAAAAATGAAGGGGGAAGAAGCATTTTCATGGTTGAAGACACAGGCATGAAAACAGACCAAGTATTAATCATTTGAAGTTGTTGCTCTTGTGTGCCTCCAGCTTTTTTCCAACTAATGAAGACTTTTAAAGTGAATCACAGGGTTTTCTTGACAAAATTTGTTCAGAGGGTGTTTTTTTTAAACTTTAATATATTATGATATTATAAGGGTTGTCACTTATTATATCAGCCTTGCAGCATTACCAGTGCCCACCTCCTGTGACATCACAAGGGTCACAAGAGACTTATCACATGACAAAAGAAAACCAAGACACCGTGAGAGAGAAGTGGCTTATCCTTGCCTCTCTACATGCCATCAATGCACTTCTGTTCTCTTCTTGAAGGAGACGGTTGCAAAAGCATGTCTTCTGTTGCATGGGAAAAATCAGTTTGGCAAAAGGCATACTTTTATGGACATCTCCCTTTGGAAGGAGAACAGAAGTGTTTCAACGACACGCAGAGAGACAATAAGAAAACCACTTCTTGCTGCCTCTCAGCTTTGTTTTGTCATGTGATAAGGCTGCAGATTTCAAGTTTTGACCCTGAAATTCTGGACTTGGAGGATACTGTTGTGAACCAATGCCTCCCTCCAGAGTTGATTTGTTTTTGCTATAGTTAACTATGTTTCTAATGCTTGCTGTTACTCAGACTTTATGCAGAAGGAAATTACAGCTATTTATAGCATTCAGACCTTTCACAAGTAAAAGGCTTTTGCTTGGGTTTCTTTGCTTTACTTTGATCTTGACTGGAGTCATCAGATGCAGGATTATTTTTGTTGCTTGAGACCTGTTGGCATTGTTACATTTTTTGAAGCTAATTTTTTGATGTAACTGCCATGCTTCCATTTTATGGAATCCTAGCATTTGCAGTTTCATGAATGACCTGGAACTCTTTGTATTCAGACACTAAAGCTCTCCAGTGGCAAAATCTCAGTGCCAAAACAAACTATAGATCCTAGAATTCTGTAGGATGGAGCCATAATAGAGTAGGTATTTTGTTGCTATAACTGTGTCACATGGATACTACTAGGTGACACTTCTAGCAGTTTTACAGTATTGTGGAATGACTGGATCAGGAGTGATCACTCTATTTAGAGTTCCTTATGGTATTCCAAGACAGGAGAGTTGATCTATTGTTTATTGCTAGAATGCTTATAAGATGGGGTAAAGATGACACAGGTACAGTCAACCCTCCATATCCATAGATTCTGCATCCACAGATTCTACCATCCACTTCTTGAAAATATTCACACCAAAAAATCTGATAAGTGGTATAGAAATGTACTTGCTATTGCTATTGCTATCCTAAAATCAATCCTTGAATTTACCATTTGATATAAGGGATACCCTTTTACTAGCCCATTGTTTATAATGGGACTTGAGCATCCATAGGAAGTGGGTAGGACCTTGAACTAAACACCAGTGGATACCAAGGGCCCACTGTTTTCCATCTCACAAAATGATGGGATATCTTAAAGTAGATTCACTATCTAGTTGACACTGTAAACACCATCCTTCACTGAGTGAAACCTACAGTAATAGGTTTAGGTTCTTTAGTTAGCTGAGCTATGACTTTATTAGCGGAATTGGAGATACAGCTGCTAATATTGGTCAGTGTTTATGTTCCTTCCTTCCCAGAATATTTCTTCTCATTATATCCCCACTACAGGGAGCAATTGGAGTTTTATGTTCTAAATCTGCAAAATAAGCACCCAAAGGAAGAGTTAGTCCTTATGGATAATTTTAATTCTCGATTGGTAATTGAAGCAAGATATCATCTTTAATTAACTTGGGTCAATAGTGTTGGGTGACGATCAAAGAATAACTACTCAGAATTCAAAGAGCAGTAATGTGAACAGAGCTGGATTGCAACTCTGCAGTTAGTAACTAGATTAAATGCAAGTTTGCTTAATGGTAGCATGAAAAGGGATTTAGATGGTGAATTCACATACACAATGGGACTAATCAGGGCTAGTGTTGTGGATTTCATGATTATAATACCCTCTGGAGCAAGACATTTTAAAATAGGAAGCAGGCGAATCACCTGATAAAGCCCATCACCCTTACGTTGTTGGGTTTTTGTGTGTAAAAAAACAAACATACCAGCTGCCTAATCAGCAACATTCTGAAATACAGTAAATCCATTGCAAACCACTGCAGGGAAATGGTCAGTTAATATTGCAGATACATTGGAATCAATGATAATGAGGAAACATGTCATTCAGCAGAGTGGTCTTGTGTCCTTGGAAGACAGTATATTCCAGTATGACAAGAGTTGTGCTCTTGTCTAATTTCTTGGGTGCCCATCCCCTTCATCTGTTTTTCAGACCCCTAGTTTTGAATGGATTGTATATAGTACATTATGCAATATAATCGGTAGGAAAAGAAACTAAATGCACTACAATCAATGGGAGAGTCAAACAATATTATATCCAGTCATTAGTATCATATTAATTAAAATCTTTTTAGATAAGGCTAGGGTTCATTTCTATGTAAATATAAATATAATAATAATTAAGTATGTGGGGAGATTTTATTTGCTAATAATGAATTTGTAGTTAATTATTTGGGCTGCATCTACACTGCAGAATTAATGCCGTTTGACACTCCTTTAACTGCCGTGGGTCAATGCTATGGAATACTAGGATTTGTAGTTTTGTGAGCTTTTAACATTCCTTTTAACCAGTTAAGGAATAGAATACTTTTTAAAAACAGTATTCCAGTCTATGATGATAAGAACAAGCTTAATAAGCTTAAGAACAACTGTGCATTTCTAAAACAAGGATGTCTAAATCCCCTCCATTCCAAGACTATCACTGATCCAAATGGCACAGCCTATACTAGGAGCTCTCTGAAAACTATAGCATACAAAAGCTGGCATTATTACAGAGCTGATGTCTTTCTGGTTATATGCTCACAATGACAACTTATGGCCAAGAACAGAAATAGGTAGCTTTGCAGATGTTGTTGGACCACCTTTTACATCATTCCTCACCTCTGGTTCTGATGGCAGTCTAGCCAAGTCTGAGAAGAGACACATACCTCATTCTGGTCAAGATGATACAAAAAGGGAGAAGGGATGGCTTAATGAAGTGGTCCTTTGGTAACTAGGAAAAGTGTACAAGAACTATCTTTCGACAATGTTTGGGCAAAACCTCTGCAAACCAGAAACATCTACCACTGTCCTGATCTTCAGTATTCTTCTTTATCTGACCTCCTGGGATGGCATCTGGGCTTGAAGCCAAAGCAACAATTTTAGCAACTATCATCCTTCCTTACAGAGTGCATAATGGTGTACATGAACTCGATTTTTTACAAAACCTCAGTATTCACAAAGTTTAGTATTTCTTGCTTTGTTCTCTCCTCTCCCTCCCCCACCATCTTGCTTATGTTTAAAAGCTGGGCTCTATCTGAAGCATATAAAGCTAGCTAGAAAGCAAACAGATAAAACAAAGTGTTGGTACACATCCGAGTCAAAGTAGGACTTACCATGAGATCCCCACTCATTCTATACACTCAGAACAGTTCCCTCTGTAATATTTTTAATGCTGCAGTTACATCTTTACCAAGATATAAGTAATATAAAATACAGTGAAGCTTCCTCACATGTAAACATGCATGAAATCAGGCTTAAGGATGTGAAAATGTCTTGGTTCTCATTTTCATTCAGCTTGTCAGAATCTCACCCACATTCTGTCCAAGTTATAGGCTACTACCTCAGAGTAAGCCCCATTACATGCAGTGAGACTTACTTCTGAAGAAATCTACACCATACTGCATTGTAAATGTATATTAAACATGTGTTTGCCTCATTCACATGTAAAACAGTTTTTGAAAGGAGCTACTGTTTTTTTTAATTACTTAAGAGAAGAAAGTAAAATTGTATCTTTATCCAACTGTGCATTTGTATATTCCCTATTAGACAATCTCCCCATTACGCAAGTACAAAATAATGAGAAGCATTAGAGTTTAGGATTAATCCTTAACTTTTCTGAGTAATGAGGAGCAATGTTACTTTGGAAAATAATGTAATGCTGACTCATATCAATGAAATGTTTAGTTCAATGAGTATTGCTCAGTTGCTACTTCAAAACATTATTTGTGGAGCCACTAAGGGGATTTGTGGGTATATTGGAGCATTTTTAAATGTTTTTTAAAGAAAAATTAACAAATTAACTAACCGTTATTCATTACATTCATTACTCATAAGTAACAAGCAACAAATTACTTTTGTAATAATAATCCTAACCCCAACACACTAGCTATTGCAATAATGTTTTCAAGCCCTGAACTACAATTTCTTGCTTTTAAGCATTTCTTTCTACACATCAATGGTGGGTTACAAACCACCATAAAGAACGCGCTCCATGCGTACTAGGGTTAGGAAGGGCCGTATTAGGGTTAGGAAGGTTCTTACCTTCCTGATGGCCCTTCTTCCCAGTACGCGCGGAGCGCGTTGTAAATGGCGGCGCCCATCCACATGGGTGCTGCCATTTTGACGTCTTGGACGCTGTGCGTCCAGACGTGTCACGGCGGAAGTGACGCTGTGAGGGCGTGCTCCACCCCTCGTGGCGCCACTTCTGTGTTTCGAAAAGGAGCACCATTTCAGCGCTCCTTTTTCGCTGCACGGGGAAGCCTCATGGTCTGGCCGCTGGGGCTTCCCTACGCAGCGAATGGTGGCGGTGAGAAAACGGCCCCTTGAGGGCCGTTTGTAACTCGCCAATATCAATGAAAAAAGGTGAGTGGGAGCCAGTTTCATGAAGAAGAAGAAAAAATCCTTTCCTTCAAACTCACAGTTTCAAAGAGATGAGAACTTTCAATTTAGGATTAATACAGTATACTGGTCCCTTTCACTCTACCCAACTATTTCACTATGATCCCACTTTAACTGCCATTTCCCCACCCAATGGAGTTTTGGGATGTGCAGTTTAAGGGAAGAGATTTAAAATTCTCAGCCAGTGCTATAACTGGGCTGTGTAGAAAGGCCTGAGGTTCCACCACTAGTCTAGTTGCCTTTTGTTTATAGACTGGGGGAGCTCCATTTTGTTCCTCACTTAAAATAGCAAAACATCTTCTGCCAAAATGTATACTTCAAACTACTTATACTTCATTTTCTTGTCTAGCTTGTAAAATCTGTGATATACTGCTGTGATATGCTGCTAATATTCATGGTGGCAGTCCCATAAGATGATACAAAGATAATGGGCAGTTATTTCTTTTCTTTTCAGCTTCCCATGAAAACCTAATAACTCTCTTAGTAGCTCATAAAATGATATGTGAATATTACATTTGGAAGGCTTTTTTTAATGAAGGCATAATCTTCATTCTGGTGGAAAACCAAGACACAGTCAAGAAACAAATGAGGCCCTGGTTTCGAGGTGTGAGGTGATGATTTAGGGCCTACTCTCTTTTCAAGACTGTCTTTTTTTTTTGTCTTTCATTCCCTTGCATGTTTTGCAAGGACAGAAAGAAATGCAAGTGTGGCTGTACATGAATGTGTCTTGGTGCATGTTTAAGAAAAAAACTATTGCAGCGTCCATCTCCACAGTGGAAAACTCACTCCATTTAGGACAACAGCCTTCTACAGCTGGATTGTGCACTAGTAGTTATCAATCATGGTATCATTTTTCTCCAGTGTTCAATGTCAAATGGAACCTTGTAGACTATGATGTGTGGAAACTTCCTTCTCATTCAGGAGGCAGGGAAATGAGATAAGACCTAGTATGTATGGTAGAAAACATAACAAATACATAACATGATGGAGTGCTGAGCAAAATCCATCCCCTTCTAAGGTTTCATCCCTCTGTTTCCTTACCTCAGTGCTATTTAAATGGCATGTGTGAGTTCCTGAAAACCAGCCTTCATTAGAACATTGGTCAATGTCCACTTTCTGCAGGTTTATGTCCACTTTTACGACACCCCTAGAAGAAGTAGAAGGGGGAAAATACCATTAATTTGCTTAAGGACATCAAGACTTTTTTTCTTCCTGTGACAAATATTGGGAAAAAACAACAATCAAGAGCTCAGTCTCAACTGCATTTATGAGACAGTATGATCAGAGAAATATCTCATTAAATTGTTCTGGTTATCAGTGCCAAAATTGTTCTCATTATGGGTGCCAAGAACAGAAAGGATATGTTTTACCTGGCTGCTCTAGATTAGCAAATTGGTGCAACTAGTATTCTAAAGCTTTGTATAGTTCTCAAGAGCTTCTCTACACCCACTCTTCTAACAGACATTAGCCCAGTTCAAGATATATACTACTTGCCCTATTTTGTCTCTCCATTTTCTCCAGCAGAATAAGATTCTTATTCACTTGGAGAATTTTCTGAGTCATTCTGAGATCATGTGTTGTTTTGAGAGAGCAGAATCATTCATTTCGGTTTACTATTGGCAGGAGTAAACCATGTTACAGAACAGACTGTTTCAGGCACTTTTCACATGCCATAGATTAATACCATCTGTATTATACCATGCCATGTTACTCATGACTTAGGCAGTTGATCAGAACTTGGAATAATTACTTTTGGAGGACTATTTTCAGAATAGTAATTGTGCTGGTGAACCAATGTAGTGTAGTGGTATGAGTACTGGACTAGGACTCTGCAAAACCTGGATTCAGTCCCCACATAGCCTTGAGCAAGTTGCATGCTCTCAGTTTAAAGCTTGTATTTGAACAGTAGGCAGAGTGGTGGAGCAGTGGCATCCCCTGATTTTGCCCTGTGGTGACTGCCAGGGGAGCAGTGGTGGCCAAAAGGACACATTCACCTTTCTCTTTCACCATAGCAGGAGTCTCTTCCTCAGGAGGAAGCTGCTACTGCAATGAAACGTGGAGGAGCACACTTGCCCCTTCTCACCCTGCAGTGAGAGGAGGGTTTGACTGGGTGTCACCCCTCTTCTGAAGGCTACACCACCTGTACCGCCATAATGATGCCACTGTGGTGGAGCACATTATTTAGAGGCATAACAACCTGGTTTTTTAATGGTTCAGATAATAGTTGAGGGCACAGATCTTTGCTGACCCTCAGAGCACTACTACCTGACAGAGTCAACAATACTGAGTTAGATGGATGAATGGTGTTACTTGTGTATGGCAGCTTTTTATGAACTGGTTGCCTACATGCTTCCAGGATCATCTGAGAATGCCTTTGAAAACTTCATGGCTCTGGCCCCATATATCTCAGAGACTGTGAGTCTTCTTCAATCTAGTACTCACCCTCTAGAATACACCTCCATTAGCTCCAGTCAACAAAGCTAATGGGAGTTGAAAGTCCAAAATGTCTGGAGCACATTACACTAGGGAAGACTGTTCTAACTCATGTTTACTTGGGTCATTTAAACGCACCTCACTTCATACAACATGGGAGCTAAAGTAGTTAGAAGCCAGGCTAAGGAATAATCTACCCAAGGAATTACCTCTCCTTGACTGCTTGTATAGGAAGGACTTCACTGCTTTGTCTTAAGACTTGTTAAGAGCCTATGCGGTGTGTTGATTAGGTGTTGAATGGAAAAGTCCCAGTACAATTCCCCATTGTCTTATGAAGCTCACCAGGTAACCATTGCACTCCTTTCCCCCCCTTCAATTCAATTTTTTAAACTGACCATGCAGGATTATTGTGAGGAAACAGAGAATAGAGCCATATATGCTGCATAGACTTTAATGGAGGAATGGCAGAATATAAATCTAACAAATAAATGAAAGAATTAAGCCTTTCTTTCTGGATTGCCATTTTATCATCTGTGTATATATTTAACTTAATCCACCAAAGCTAGTTTTTAAAAGCTGTTTCAAGCTTTTGAGTGAGGCAGCCTAGAAATGTTTAAAATTAAATAAAGTTTTGCTTGCACAAGGGCTCTGCTGAAATGAACACAAAGTAAATTGATGCAATGATTGGCAGACTATAACCTACTTATTTGAATTGTAAGAGTCTAGGCCAGGCTTCTCCACTGGAGTGAAAAGACATTGTACAAGAGTTATATTTTGCATGTAATCTTGCTTGTATTGCAGTCATTTCAGCCAAACCTCAGCATGACCCTTTTTTGGCTCGAACGACCTGCATCTGTCTCCCCCACTCTCCCATTCTAATGGTCTATACCAAAAGTGACAGCTGGTCAAAACAGATTGCTAAATGCTGCTCATGCTGCAGATTCCCAGAAGAGTCATGTTTGAAGATCCAGAGATCTCCAAACTCCCATAGTATTCACCCATGAATTACAAAATAATATTCATGAATTTGTATATGAAAATGAGTTCATTTATTTGTTATATTTGTTAGCTGTGTTGTCAATTTCTCGTCTCTAAACAACAAAGAAAGCAGAATATTAAAATGTTTAAAACAATTATAATACAGAAATGAATTATAAGATAGAAGTCCAAACAAATACCAGTAAAAGTCAATTGGTCTACAATCTTACATAAACTTCCCTGGAACTAACTCCCACTGAATGCAAAGAGACTCACTTCAGACTAGTACTCTTGTTGCTAAATCATGAAAAATTGCATTGCAAATTTACATTTAAAAGAATCAACACATAATAGTAATAAAATGATGTTAACATAATGTTAAAATGGCTTAGGAGAGTAGAGTATCTTAGTGCATACCTTCCAACATTTTACAGATGAAATCTAGGATGCTATGGCCAAACAACATCAGAGTGTGGTCAAGATGGCAAAAGTTATTGAGGAAGACGTTAGAACAGACATGGTAGTAGAGGCTACCACAGTTTGCTTTTGCCCAAGCCTACTGGGAAATGCAAGATTCTACCCTTCCTCTCCCCTTGATAAATTAATTAAATACAATGTACTTTGAGTGCTTTGGACTCAGTTTGCAGGAACTGACGTCAGCTGAGGACCAAGAGAGAAAGCAGGAGGAGGAGAGGGAAAAAAAGTCAAGAACCTTTTAAATGTACCTGAAAAGGAGGGATGAAATTGGAACAGTTGAACACTGTCATGCCTCCCCTTGAGAGTCCAGCTTTAGAAGATGAAACAAACCTCCCTGTCATACCCTGCCCCCAACTTGAGAATTCAGCTTCAGAAAACAAAACAGACCTACTGCAGTTGTGACCTCCTCCAGCTCAGTCTGACAGCCATCTGAGTTCTACAGAGGAGCAGGAGATAGGAGAGATAGCTCCAAGCTTCAGGAGAGCAAGGCTTTGATGTTTGGCACAAACCCATTCCCTTCCCCACAGGCAAAGTCAGAGGCTGCACACACACACACACAGCTGAGAAATGCCCTTTTGCAATACAGTCTGCTACTTGTGCCCAGTACAGACAGGTATTTTGCAGCATCCTCGCCGCGAACTAGGGCTAGATGAGGCTGTGCATTTACATGCCCAGCAGCCCTAGTTCATGAGGAGACCGCCATCATTGCTCGCCCCCCATCTTCATGGGCTGTGCCATGATGGCATGAGCATGGCGCAGCACCCAAACTGTGCTGGCCAGAAGTGACGCGATTGTGGGATCACGTTTGGCAGCTTCTTTTTGCTCCTGAGAGGGAGCGCATCGTTGCCGCACCTTTTGGTTGCTGCGGCAACAATGTGGGGCAAAAACAGGTGACACGGAGCTGCTCGTTTGTTAAGCCCCTTGGGTGGAAGAGAGTCAGCGAGCAACCAGGGGCCCTTGCTGGAAACAAGCTTGGTTTCTCTCTCAGCCTGTGTCTACTGTGAGATCTGACCTTGTAATTTATGACTCTGAACTGTTTCTTGACTCTGATATCTTGCTGCTCCTATGTCAACTCTGCTTTGATTTACAACTCCTATCCCTGGACTATCATCGACACAGGGCTACTGCACTCCTCCTTCAACTTTATCCAGCTTACCTCCATTGCTGCAAACTAAGTTGAAGTGGGAAAGTACTTTACACTCAGTTAACTCAGCAGAGGAGGAGGGAAAAGGAGGGGGCAGAATCTTGCCCTCTCCAGTAGACTCAGGCAAATGAAAACTGCTGCAGCCTCTCCTAGCTTGTGTGTGTTCTTCCTCATTAATAACTTTAGCTATCTTGGCCATGCTCTGATGTTGCTTGGCTACATGGGTCCCCATTCTCATCTGTGAAATGTTGGAGAGTATTTTAGAACTTTAATAGCTGAAGGAAGTGAAGTTATTCCAGCACTGAAACATTTGTTCACATCTGCAGTCCAAGCTGCCATTCAGGCTACAGGACTGATTTATTTGATGTGACTGATAGGATGGATTTACCCACAAAGCATTCACATAAACAACTAGCTGAGGTGAAAAAGGAAGGTTCCAATGTGAATCTGCATTTTACCTTGCAGTTTTCTGATTTTGTGCATTTGAGAAAGAGGGGAGGGGGACTCTTAAAATACATATCAGCCTACTCCTGATTCTTTGTGACTGGGAAGAATTTTTTTTAAAAAATCAACATGAATAATCTATTTGCTAAACTAAGCAAAGGGGGGAGCTCAATTAGTTGTAACTGTCCTGATAAGGACATAGAAGATTAACCACAAGATAAGTAAAATTTGGTTTGTCAGCAGCATCAGAGAAGCCTGACATTCATCCAAGTTGACAGGACTGCTTAGCAGAATTCAAGCCTCCATGATTATTTAATAAAATAAACAGTGGTAACTATAGAACAGTCTGACAATCATATAACACATTTTCCCCCATTGAAAGAGAATTCCTTGATGCCTATAAAAATTCCATTTTCTGGCATTATTTTACAATGCCAATACAAAGCACTACAATTTTAATACTTTTTAAATATCTTTTTTTAAAGAAAGAAAAAGAAGATCTCTACATAAGATCACATCATACACATAATTTCCTTTTTTTAAAAAAGGAATAGCAACAAAAATAGTAATTCCAGTACTGAATGTCTATGATAAATTCTACTTCCTCCTAATTTATCATTAACTAGATTATATCTTAATCTATTATTATCATTATTATTCTTTTGTTATTCCATTATATCTTTGAGAGAGCAGTCACCATTCAACTCCAAGCAGTCTTGGAAGAAACTGATTTTCTAGATCCATTTCAAACTGGATTTAGGGCGGGCTACGGAGTTGAGATGACCTTGGTCGCCTTAGTCGATGATCTCTGTCTGGGCACCGACAGGGGAAGTGTGACCCTGCTGGTGCTCTTGGACCTCTCATCAGCCTTCAATACCATTGACCACAGTATCCTTCTGGAATGCCTGAGAGAGTTGGGAATTGGAGGCTCTGCTTTGCAGTGGTTCCGGTCCTACCTCTCATGCAGATTCCAGATGGTATCGCCTGGGGAAAGTTGTTAGTCCAGGAGGGAACTCAGGTCGGGTGTCCCTCAAGACGCGATTCTGTCCCCAAGGCTGTTCAACATTTACATGAAGCCGCTGGGTGAGATCATCCGGAGACATGGGGCAGGGTGTTATCAGTACGCTGATGACACCCAAATATATTTCTCTATGTCTCAGACTAATGCAGTGACTAAGGATGGCATCTCTCCTCTGAATGCCTGTCTTAATGTGGTAATGGACTGGATGAGGGAAAACAAACTCAAGTTGAATCCAGGTAAGACGGAGGTACTTGCTATAGGGACCCCCAATCCGGGAATGGAGTTATGCCAGCTACTTCTGGATGGGGTCACACTTCCCCTGAAGGACTCTGTTTGCAGTTTGGGAGTGCTCCTAGACTCGTCTCTCCATCTGACAGCTCAGGTGGACGTGACGGTCAGGAGCACTTGCTATCACCTTTGGCAGATTCGCCAGCTGCGCCCCTTCCTGGAGCGGGAAGACCTTGAAACACTGGTACATGCACTGGTAACCTCTCAGTTCGACTTCTGTAATGCGCTCTACATGGGGCTACCTTTGTGTCAAGTTTGGAAACTTCAGTTGGTAAAGAATATGGCAGCCAAGCTGGTTACTGGCACACCTAGATCTGCCCACATCACACCAGTTTTAAAATCCCTTCACTGGCTGCCTATTAGTTTCCGGGCAAGATACAAAGTGTTGGTTTTAACCTTTAAAGACCTACATGGCTTGGGTCCTGACTTCTTGTGAGAGCGCCTTCTCCCATATCATCCTCCCCGCACTCTTTGTTCCGCTGGGAAGAATCTGCTTCAACTGAAGAGGACTAGACTTTCTGCAGTGACCCAGTGATCCTTTTCAGCAGCCACTCCTAGACTCTGGAACGACCTGCCAGACGAGATCTATCAGATTACCACCTTGGAAACCTTTAAGAAAGCTATTAAGATGGATCTCTTCCGGTAGGCCTTTCCAGACTAGAACATTCTTGTTGACCTGCCTCCCCCTCCCTCTTTTTTTCCCCCCGTTATCCTCCATCTTTATCTTTTACTCTACCTGGACTCTGCTTGAAATTTTTTTACTTCATTTTAATTTTTATTGTACACTAATGTTTTTTTAAAAAAAAACTTTCTTCTTGGTTTAATCTCTTTTTAGTGTTCAATTATGTTATTATGATAGGGAGAAGGATGGGGATCTTGGCATTTTTAATGCATTTCTCTTTTACTGTATCTTGTTTTATTCCTGTAATCTGTTTGGATTCCTCAAGATTAAGCAGAATACAAATATTATTATTATTATTATTATTATTATTATTATTATTATTATTATTATTATATCTATTTTTCTCTTTGTCATGTAATCTGTATGTTCCACCGCTAATGATTGAACTTCATCTCATCTTAATAACATTTCAATAAATACTAAATAACCAGTGTACATAGGTTAAAAAGTTGCAGTATCAAAAGACACAGTCCTGTAATCTTACAGCAGGTGATGAACGGTGGGGAATAAAATGGGGTGTGCACCCATGGTGCCCGCCCGCAGTTGCCCACAGGGTGCACTGCCATTCAGGCCAATGGGGCTTGAATATAAGTGATTCTCCATTTTTGTGGGGATGTGTGTCCAGAATGGATCCCACCCCCCACCCCCTGGCAAAAACAGAGGGGCAACTGTATATGCACACAAACACACATCCAGGGCTTTCTCACTTGAAAGCTACAGATACAAAAGCATCCTTGTCACTTATAAAGTAACCATGTGGAACTAACATATAAGGAGGGGAGTGTGATTATCCTAACCTCTCTGACTCAGTTCTGTCTCACACAAACACACAAAAACAACAAGGGCTTTAGTCATCTGAAGAATGCTTCTTTCTATTCAAACTCTTGAGGAGAGTGATGGAACTTAACATACTTAATGACTGCATGTTGTGGTGGTGGTGGGCCTTCAAGTCATTTCTGACTTATGGTGACCCTAGGCTTAGGAGAAACCTATCATGGGGTTTTCATATATCTACACTGTAGAAATAATGCAGCTGGCAAAATTAGTCTAGAGAAGGTTTGCCATTGCCTTCCCCTATGGCTGAGAGAGTGTGACTTGCCCAAGGTCACCCAGAAGGATCCATGGCCAAGCTGAGAATCAAATGCTGATCTCCAGAGTCACAGTCCAACACTTAAACCACTATGCCATGCTGATTCTTTGTTTTGTTAGTATGTGTTGGCATGTGACACAACCACTATGCCACACTGACTCCATAGGACTAGAGAAAGAAGGTGCTTGTAGAGGGGATGATGATTATGATGATTCAGACTCATTCAGTGAATTTTACTAGAGATCCAAATGATGTCTTCCATTTGTAACCCCCCCTCCCCATGTTCTCCTACAGTTTCCTTTATTTTATTTTTTAAAAAAACAACTACAAATAATCTGTTATAGTGGCAAAAACAAAAGAGCTGCACCATGTCCTTTGCATTGGTCCCCAGTATTAAGAAATCTGCCCCCAACCCATGAATTTTTCCTTCACTCTCCAGATTGCTAATGTTCACAGCAAATCATTCATACCTAGAGCTCTTATATTTGTTGGGTTTGCATTCCCTTGCTAAATTTGCCTGCCTCTTTGGTTTGAATGTCTAAACTGTATTTCTAAAGGCTCGGCTGTATTTTTAAGTTACTGCAATAATAGAAATTTGTGGACTGAAGGAAAATTTGTCGCATGGGGACAAAATTCTTATTTGGGGTTGCAATATCCTCCTTTTTCTCCCACCTCCGCAGCTAGAGACCTGGCTAAGAGCTATCTGGAAGCACCTCCTGTATTTGCAAGAGGTACTGTCTATGACATTTCTATGCAAGAGTCAAATATATACAAAATAAGCATGATGGCTATTCACACCAGTAGGAACTGATGATAACAATACATTTGCTCAGCATGGCTAGGCAAATAGCATTACCCAATTACAGATGTTGTGAAGGCCATTGTGCTTATCTTGTGTATATTGAAGGTTTTTATAGAAATGTCCCAGACTGAGCTTCTTGCATTCCACAGCATGTTGCCCCACTACTAACATTATTTTCCCCTCTGTGTAGCCGTGTGTAGTTGTGTGTCTGCCATAGAGAACAACACTTCATGTGACCAATGAAGAAGGCTCAGGTCCATAATAGCTTCTGTCATAATAAATCAATTTGTCTCTTATAGTATTGCAGGACTTCCTATGGCGTTGCTATAACAGATTAAGAATGGGGGTGTCCCTTTAATTCTGCCAAGGTGTTAATGGCTATTATATATATAAATTGCTTCTACAGTAATTTTATTGATGGCTTAAGTATATTTTAATTTTTATGTGTCTTTAGTAATGAGAGCTTTTATCTGCATCTGAATTTTCTTTAGTATTTTCTGACAGAGTGTTGGTGTCTCACAAATGTACAAATCCCAGAATTCTGTAGGATGAAGCCATGACAGTTAAAGTGGTGTCAAACTGCATTATTTCTACAGTGTAGATGCACCCTATGTTAAATGCCAAAGGCAAGGGAAAGTGGGAAGCAAGGACATAGTGGTAAGTGACTGGTCCTGGTCCTGGTGTTGAACTCTCCAGGATTCCTTCTAATCCTAGAGAATGTTTTATTAGACTCTTAAAAAGAGATGGAGAACTTCTACAGGGCTGGAAAATACTTTTGAAAGTAAGGCTCAAGGAATGTGTGCCCAAGGGATGTGGCCTAAAAAATGTGGCAGAGCTTAAATGTATAGTTGCTCCATCCATAAAGCCTCATAATCCTTGGGGGGAACTATTAATTTATTTGTTTGTTTGCTACAGAGGAAGTTTGTCTTTGCCTTTCCACTGCATATATTTGTCTGCAATTCAGCAGGGCTGTCAAACCTGTAGATTCCATCCAGTTATGCCAAAGACACACACTCTTATAATTATTTTTAATTTTTTTCCAATAAAAGTCCACAGGAGGCACAAACCTTCAGATTTTCTAATCTGAACAATTTTATTACTTGAGTTGAAGCCAAATGACATAATCTTAGCCCAAAGATAAGTTAAAGTCTTTTGGACATACCAATTAGTGTCTAAACCATCCTTGCTCTACAGCTATGCCAGCATTTTAAAGAGGAATTTGTATAGTTTGTGAAACCTCTTCATTGCACTGGTTTTCTTTTAAAAGCATTTTAGAAAGAAGTTTTGAGGCTTAGCTTCATCTAAGGATGCTCATTCACCCATAATTGCCTGGAAAGAAATCTCATTGAAATGAGTGGGACATACAGTAGTTTATTTCCAACTCATCATGAAAAATCATAGAATCATAGAGTTGGAAGAGACCACAATGGCCATCAAGTCCAGCCCCCTGCCATGCAGGAATACACAGCCAAAGCATTCCCAACAGATGGCCCATTCAACCTCTCCAAAGAAGGGGACTCCACCACAGTCCAAGGCAGCATATTCCACTGTCAAATAGCAATTACTATGTAGAGATTCTTCGTAAATATTAGGTGGAATCCCTTTTTCTGTAGTTCTGTGTCCTAGTTTCAGGAGCAGCAGAAAATAAGCTTTGCTCCATCCTCAATATGACATCCCTTTAAATATTTAAACATAGCTATCATGTAACTTCTTAACCTTCTCTTCCCCAGGCTAAACAAACCCAGCTCCCTAAGATGCTCCTCATAGAGCATGGCTTCCAGACCTTTCACCAGGTTTCCAGACCTTTTGGTCGCCCTCCTCTGGAGACCAAGCTTGGGGATATCCCTCTTGATCTTTTGTAAAGTTAATGAGTCTTGATCATTGATTCAAGAGGCCAACTAAGCCCAAAATAATTTGCATAAAATTAGGAATAGCTCAAAGCGATACAGAGCTGCTTATAAAAAGTAATTATTCTCTGTGGCTCCCCTTCCCTTCCTCTTGCAAAATAAGCTCATAGAAAACAGCTAAGCTCATAGAAAACAGAGAAAATCATGGGTGTCCTGACATTTTGACTGTATGAGCCCCATCTCTACTACCTCATTGGATTTGTTGTTATGTGCCATCAAGTCATTTCCAACTTATGCCAACCCTAAGATGACCCTACCACCTTCTTGGCAAGTTTCTTCAGAATGGGTTTGCCATTGCCAATCCTCTGAGGCTTAGAGTATGACTTGCCCAAGGTCACTCAGTAGGTTTACATGGCCAAGTCAGGATTTGAACCCTGGTCTCCAGACATAGTCCAATGCTCAAACCATTATACCAAGATGGCTCATAGCTACCTCATTGGTGGACTCATTTATATGCTTTGTTTGGGAGTATGAATTTCTCCATGGGTCCATAACTCATCTTGATCCCAACAGTTATGGTAAAACAGGACAGAAATGGAGTGAAAGTCTACTTTCATATCAATAAGTGTTCATTTGGTGCTCTGAGATCAGCATGCCTATGTGAACCAATTCAGGGGCAATGCCAGTGCAGAAATGCAAACTCCAGTCTGTTCACATGCAACATACCATGAGATAGAATATGACCTGGATAATCACTGTATTACAGCAATGTGAAGAATATATCAATGGCATGTATTCTTACCTCTCTTTGCAGTTATTTCACTAATAAAAACACTGTTCTCTTTCTTGCACACCCAGAACTGAACAGATGTCCTGCTACTGTTTTCCGGCATGCATTTTGAAAAGGACAACAACTTTTGCTAAAAATAAATGTAATTGAAAAGGCAGAATACAGCCATGTGGGCATATGAATTAGGATTCACCTGCAGAGGGGAATCCTCTGTGGACCTCTTGAAGCTGTTTGCAGTAGTTAGATCTAAAATCTATCTTGTCAATGAGATTATGATGGTTCTAATGTGCCTTCAGATATATGGCATGGATCACGGCATATCTGGGGATTTCCTAGTAATTTAATCAAAAGAGCTCGTTAAATAGTCTTTTCTCGCTCCAGCTCCTGCTCAGCTAAATCCTGCCAACAGAGGAAATGTGGCACAAGAGGAAGGCTTCAATCTGCAAAAATGTGGTGGATTTTTTAGGAGGAAAGGCATTTGGGCCCTCTCACATGACACAAATAAAGCACTAAGGTGCGTTACAGACCGCCGGATTGCGGCAGTCTGCTGCCACCACCGCTTGCACCGTCTGGGAGCCGCAGCCTTTAAACGGCTGGAAATCGCGCTCCTTCTCAGGCCCCGGAAGAGGCACTGCAAAGCGCAAGGGGCACATTTGTGGCGTCATTTCCGGGGCGACACATGCGGACGCAACGCATCCAGCACGTAAAGATGGCGGCGCCCATGTGTATAGGGCACCGCCATCTTTATGCCACCGTCACGTGCTAGGGGTGAGGCCAGTATGGACGCTAGGCCCTCGGCCAATCCCTAGCACGTGACGGGGCGTATTAAAGGCCCGTCTATAACGCGCCTATGATTCCACTTTACCATCCATAGGTTTTTTTCTTATGGAATCCTGGGATCTGTAGTTTCACAAGGTATTTAGAAACCTCTGCTAGTGTCCCACAGAACTATAAATCCCAGGAGGATACAACCATGGCACTTAAAGCTGAATCGATTTTATAACTGCATACAGTGAAAGGGGCCAAAGATTGGGAGTCCATTTTTTCTGTCTCCTCCACAAAAGTAAATACTCTGAATTTTTTGTTTCTCAATACCCAGAATTTTTTCCCCAATAGAACCATTTCCAGGCACAGCTTTACCTTGCCTCAGTCACAGAATTTTACAGGTGGTCCAGTCAAGAACAATTATTTTTCTGTTCTACACTCTTCTGTTACCCAATTACACAGAATCCCAAAGGCCATGCTGGCTGGTGGATTTTTAGAACTGTACTTTTTTAAAAAAATCTTTTGCAAGGTTGTTGTTGTTGTTGTTGTTGTTGTTGTTAACTGCCCTCAAGCTGGTTCTGACTCATGGCAACCCTGTGGACGAGACATTTCCAAGACCTCTGTCCTCCACTGATCTGCTTAGGCCTTGTAGATTCTGGCCCGTGACCCCCCCCCCCCCCCAGATTGAGTTCAGTTATCTGGTAAATGGTCTTCCTCTTTTTCTACTGTTTTCTACCTTCCCTATTGCCTTTTCTAGTGAGTCATGCTGCCTTGTGATGTGGCCAAAGCACATTCCAAAGTCTAGTCCAGATACTACCATCTTCCATTTGCAATCGTCCTATTTTTCCCCAGCTCTCCTTTTGTCTTCTTTCTTTCCACAGAAGATCCATTAATGATGAAGAAACAATGGAAGAAATGGAAGCACACACCAGTTACAACTATTCCTGGAGAGGAATAGTCTGGCCATGGTGACCCTACTAACTTCCAAATTAAATTTCTATGATGTGTGGTATGAGGTGCTATTTTTGAAGACAACTAGTGAAAAATGTATCTGCTACAATGGCAAAAGCTTGCAACCTGATGAGGTAATGTTACACTGATTCTAAGGTGTTTGCATTGATGTTTGTTTCAGGACCACATTCAATATACTGTACTGATTATTGCATTTAGACCTTAAACAGTTTGGGACTAAATATCTGGAGTAAAGCTTATGTTCGTCCTACCATGCCTGTGTAGGGCAAGAGTAGGCCTCAAGGAGCTCACTGCTGTTGGAGTGCTAGTTCCAAACCTAGCCAACAAAGCAAATGGTGAAGAATATTGGTACCTGTACTCCACCAACACTTGGATTCCCACACCTGATGGATGAAAAATTCTTCCTGACATACATGAGAACTACATTGTTTTTTCATGTGTTTTATCAGATAAGCTTTGATCTTTGTAAAGATATCTCATTAGATACAAAAATCAGTATCGTCTTGGTTCAGACTTCAATCAAAATGGAGACTAGTCAAGAAATCAGAAGACAATTAGGATTTGGAAGAGCAGCTATGAAGGAACTAAATACAATTCTCAAGTGTGCAAGTACATCACTGAACACCAAAGTCAAGATCGTTCATGTCTTAGTATTTCTGATTTCTACGTATGATTGTGAAAGCTGCACAGTTAAGAAAATTGGTAAGAAGAGTCAACCCATATGAAATGTGGTGCTGGAGGAGATATCTACAGATACTACTGACTGCCCAAAAGACAAATGAATACAAGAGAAAATCAAGCCTGAACTTGCACTAGAAGCAAATATGACTGAACTGAGGCTGTCATACTTTAGACATAAAATGAGATGACATGAGTCATTAGAAAAGACAATAACGCTTGGAAAATTTTAAGGCAGCAGGGGGAAAAAAGACCATATTACACCAGTCAAGGAAGCCACCCACAGCCCTGAGTCTGCAAGACTTTAACAGGGCTGTTGACAGCAGGGCATCTTGGAGGTCTCTTATTCATAGTCACCACAAGTCAAAGTCAATGTGATGGCAATTAACAACAAAGCTTTGTATGGTATTCTTATCATGCCGATTTTAAAATTAGCATTTATATTCTATCATGTCGATTCTGTATTATTGTGTTTTTAGACCTTTGTATTTTACTGTATTAATGTTCTGATTTGAAGGGGGTGTATGACATATAAAGAATTCATTTTATGGGCACCTTATAAATATAAATAAGAATAAATATTCATTAGCCGGTACCTAGGCAAGGCACTTTATTTCTCATAACACCTTGTGGAATACTTAGGCACATAAATATGCAAATCTTACAAACATTTCTGTGCCAGATTAATTTTTTCCTGTTTGCCAAGGAACTTTAAATTTGTCAGTCTGCTCTACTGTCTGCTCATTTTATGATTTTATTCTATTCTACCTTTTTTGCATGTATGATCATTTGGGTTATGTTTATTACTTGCCTACTGCTGAACAGCAGTTGATAAATATCCTAAATAAAATAATACACCAACCACAATTTTATCAGGCATTCCTCATCAGCATTATGAAAAGAATAGATCCCTATGTCCAACCAAAGTTACTTATATGTACATCCAACCTGTGCAGCAGGATTTAAATTAGTTAGAAGCAGTTTGCTCCAAAGGTACTTTGGCTGCATCCACGCTACAGAAATAATCCAGTTTGACACTGCTTTAACTGCCATGGCTCAGTGCTATGGAATGCTGGGAATTGTAGTTTGGTAGCACCAGTAATCTCTGACAGAGAAAGCTAGATGTCTCACAAAATTACAATTCCCAGAATTCCACAGTATTGAGCCATGGCAGTTAAAACAATGTCCAACTGATGCAGCCTAAGCCATAGCTAACGTTTGATGGGTTCAGGTGTTTATATGCTTGCCCCAGAGTATGTCTGTACTGCACAATTACAGCAGTTTGATTCCACTTCAAGTCCCATGGCCACATCCTATAGAATCCTGGGTTTTATAGCTTGGTGAGGCACTACAATCTCTATCAAAGAATTCTAATCTCCTCCAAATACAAATCCCACATTTCCATAAGAAAGAACCAGGACAGTTGAAGTGATACAACACTGCTATACTTATGTATGAATACATCCCAGGACTCTGCATTGAGCATCAGAAGCAAATGAAGTTTATGGTCCTCCCATTCACAAAAACCATTCCTGATCTTCCACCACTACAGTACCACTACACAGACATACATGGACACACACACACACACAGTCTTTATTCTAATTTGGAGCTGGGAGGACTCATTTTGTTAAAGGTTATATTTAAGTTATTGGGAAGCAAAAATCCTTGCAAAAATAATGTCAGAGAGCTATTTTACAGATCTAAATCTGCTTCTTGTCCACCTCTGGCCTATACAATCCATCTCCCAAATGAGAAGAACATGAAAGAGAGCTATATCCTCCAAATCCTCCCCACTTCACTCTTTTGAAGGACAGCCCCAGCATAAACAAGGAAGGATTGTTTTCTAAATTGCTTTAAATTCTGCTTAGAGTTTAATTATATTTTAATTTTTGTATGTTTTAATGATATGGAGGCTTTCTGCACTGTCATTTGGGACGTCCGGAGGACGTCCCATTTTAAAAAAGGGGCGTCTCTTTTAGACGCCCCTGGGCCTAGTACGGACTCCGTCCGTACAAGATGGCGCCGGCCCTTCTACATGGCCGGCGCCATCTTTGCGTATCGGACGCTGAGCGTCCGTACGCATCGCGTCCTTTGTGACGTAGCGAGTGCGCCCCTGGCGCCTCGCTACGTCGCAAACGCGACTCGAAAAGAAGCTCCATTTTGGAGCTTCTTTTTCAGTCCGCAGGGGAGCCGCGCCGTGTCTGTACCCCGCCATGGACTATTATCTGAATTGCTTTAACGCTGCAATCTGCCTTGAGTCCCAGTGGTAGGGGGCAAGTAGGTAATTAATTAATTAGTCACAGTAAAATAACAATAGGAAAAACATCAAATATTGGAGACTTGTTTGGTGATTTTTCTCTCCTTCCAAGCAGTGAAATGGGAAGGAACATGTAATCTAAAACATTAATCTGTCCCTAGCAGATGGCTCACAGAAGCATTTTGCTGTGAGAAGACTCCATGAAGCCATTAAAAAAGCGAGAGGAGGAGAAGGAGGAATATATCATTTCTTTTATTCTCAAGGGATTTAACAGAGGAGTTTTAAAAAATTTAAAAGCATCATTATCACATAGTGACACAGAGAAAGGAAAATTAAAAGCCTGTTTTGAGAGGCATGTATGGTGATTAATTGTAATGATATAATGACACAGGTATAATTATTTTTTTCCACTATGTTTTTATAATTTCAGATTGTGAGTGGATTTTCCCTTTCTGAAATGAAAATCATATTGCAGGGTTTTTCCCCAAGTACAATGATCTTCTGACACATAGGGCCAGTACAGACGGGAGTTTTGCCTAGGGCCGATTTTTCGGTTCAACGGGGCTAGGAGTCCAGACGCACCCAGCCCTACTTTTGGTGCCTGTGTACCATCTTGCCTCAGCCCCGTCCACATGAGGTGCACAATGATGATGCACAGGCATCTGAGTGCCCAAATGGTGCTTGCCGGAAGAGGTATCATGGTGCTGCATCACAGCGCTTATGACACTTCTAAAAAGAAGCCGCTCTAGGTGGCTTATTTTTAAGGAGCGGCTGGAATGGCACCAACGAGGGGTAAAGACTGCCCATCTAAATCCCCCCATACTTCACAAAGATGTTTTAAACTAGGGATGGTCCATTTCTCTACAACTGGGAGAGGCTCCATTCTTCCACATGCTGGTCTGGTGGCTAGGGCAGACAAGGGCTTGGAAAACTTACTTCTGGGATTACAGTTCCCAAAATTCCACAGCCAGCATGGCAGCAGCCATGTTCACTTGGGTGGTAAGATAGTTGTCCAAAAAGCAACTTTTCTGAGGTGGATGACAGATGGCTTACCTTTATTAGCACTGCCTAGACCAGGGTTGGGGAACTTTTCCTCTCTTGGGGGCAGAGCTTGGAAGAAACTAGTTACAAATAAGTATTTGTTCCTGTTGTTGTGTGCCTTCAAGTCATTCCCGACTTATGATGACCCTAAGGAATGAGATTTTATTGACAGGTTTTTTCAGAGGGGGTTTGCCATTTGCCTCTGAGTTGACTGAGAGAGTGCCCAGGATCACACACAGTGGGTTTACATGGTTGAGCTGGGATTCAAACCCTGGTCTCCAGAGTCATCGCTCAACAATCAAATAAGTATTTAGTTGTAATTAATTCATTTCCAGATAGTGAAATTATAATTACAGTTCATTACTGCTGTAAACTGAAAAGACAATTGCATTCTCTTTGAATTTTAATGCTAAGTTTAATGCTAAGGAGGTATCGTAGAACTTTATATACACTTGTTAAAGCAGAAGGTTTGTGAAATAGCTATGTGGAACAAATAGGTGCCACAACAAGGGTTAAACTTTGTAGGCAGGGAAGTGTTTGTGACTGCTACCATGATGACCTCTACTGGACACTCGGTGTGGCAAATATTACTTCCAGCAGAAACCTGGGCTGGGTAGTAGCCAGTTCTTGCACAGTTCTCCTACTGACCAGAAGTGATGATATTACAAGACAGCTCCCATCTTGTCTTTAAAAATAAATATATGATGCTTTTAGTACAGAAAGGTGAGAAGCGAAGCAAGGCACTGTCAGACTTCAGCCAGGGTATCCTCATGTGAATAAAGGCCAGAAGTCAGATTTCCCTGCCTAAACAGTGTTAAAAAGACCTTGCCACCTTTTTTTCCCCAGCATTTCCGCCCCTCTTTTTTTTTAAAAAAAAAATTCAGGCTGATCAGTTGACTTTGGGTTGTCTGAAAGAATCAAGAAATGTTGGCTTTGTAGCTAGACTTGAGCTTTGATCTCACGACTTGATTACTGTAATGTCCTCGTGGCTGGGCTTCCTCTTTCTCACCTCCGTCCTTTAATCTCTGTCCAGCATTCAGCTGCACGCATTATCACTTCCACCCACCGCTCTGACCACATCTCTCCTGTCTTGGCATCCCTTCACTGGCTCCCCCTCCCTTTCCGCATTCAGTATAAGCTCCTGCTGTCGACATTCAAAGCCCTCCATGGACTGGCCTCTCCTTACTTATCCGACCTTCTCTCTCCTCACCTTCCCACCAGGGCCCTCCGTTCTGGTAGTCAAGGTCTGCTGTCCCAGCCCAGGATTTCCTCTGCCCCATCCCGGATTCGCCCCTTTTCACTTGCTGCCCCTCACTCCTGGAACCTTCTTCCTCCACAAGCAAGAGCCATCACTTCTTTAACCAGCTTCAAAACGGAGTTGAAAACCATCCTATTCAGAGAAGCCTTCCCAGGCATCGCATAATTGTCGCTTACTATCTGATGTTCTGTTGTTGGCTGTTTATCGATCCATTTCCTGTATTGCTATGTACTGTATATGTATTATCCTACTTGTGAGTATGTATTTTCCCTGGATAATGATTAACCTTCCATTATGAAACCAAGCCCTCCCTCCAGTCCATCTGCCTTGGTCCAGGCCTCGGAGGTTGAGAGGAACTGCTGGACCTCTTACCCTTTCCCGTCACCACCCCCTTCTCCTTCTGTGTCGTGTCTTTCTAGATTGTAAGCCTGAGGGCAGGGAACCGTCTAACTAAAAAGATTGCATGTACAGCGCTGTGTAAATTTACAGCGCTTCATAAATAAAGGTTAATAATAATAATAATAATAAATACTTTAGAAATACATTAAGATATTCTGTGGTAGTGGTTGGTTATTTTGATTAAACGTAAAACACAGTGGGTTGAATCCAGAAGACTCACATAGGCCCGATTTAAATGGTCCTTTGCGGTGCCCCCATCACATGCTAGGGGTTGGCCGAGGACGCAGCGTCCATACC
>NC_056527.1:23056778-23105691 GCF_019175285.1 Sceloporus undulatus
AGTTTGTTTTTCTCAATGTTACTTTGGCTGCCCACGCTACAAATATATCCAGTTTGACACCTGCTTAATGCCATGGCTCAGTGCTATGGAATGCGGGAATTGTAGTTTGGTAGCACCAGTAATCTCTGACAGAAGAAAGCTAGATGTCTCACAAAAATTACAATTCCCAGAATTCCAAGTATTGAGCCATGGCAGTTAAAACAATGTCCAACTGATGCAGCCTAAGCCATAGCTAACGTTTGATGGGTTCAAGGTGTTTATTGCTTGCCCAGAGTAATGTTCTGTACTGAACAATTACAGCAGTTTTGATTCCACTTCAAGTCCATGGCCACATCCTATAGAATCCTGGGTTTTATATAGCTTGGTGAGGCCTACAATCTCTATAAAAAGAGTCTAATCTCTCCAAATACAAATCCACATTTCCATAAGAAAGAACCAGGACAGTTGAAGTGATACAACACTGCTATACCGTATGTATGAATACATCCAAGACTCTGCAATGAGCATCAGAAGCAAATGAAGTTTATGGTCCGCCCATTCACAAAAACCATTCCGGATCTTCCACACTACAGTACCACTACACAGACATACATGGACAACACAACACCACCAGTCTTTATATCTAATTGTAGCGGGAGGACTCATTTTGTTAAAGGTTATATTTAAGTTATTGGGAAGCAAAAATCCTTGCAACAATAATGTCAGAGAGCTATTTTACAGATCTAAATCTGCTCTTGTCCACCTCTGTCTATACACCATCTCCCAAATGAGAAGAACATGGAAAGGAGACTATATCCTCCCAAATCCTCCCCATTCACATCTTTTGAAGGACACCCCCAGCATAAAAACAAGGAAGGATTGTTTTCTAAATTGCTTTAAAATTCTGCTTAGAGTTTAATTATATTTGAATTTTTGTATGTTTTAATGATATGGAGGCTTTCTGCACTGCATTTGGGACGTCCGGAGGACGTCCCATTTTTAAAAAGGGGCGTCTCTTTTTAGACGCCCCTGGGCCTAGTACGGACTCCGTCCGTGCAGATGGCGCGGCCCTTCTACATGGCCGGCGCCATCTTGCGTATCGGACGTCGAGCGTCCGTACGCATGCGTCCTTTGTGACGTAGCGAGTGGCGCCCCTGGCGCCTCGCTACGTCGCAAACGCGACCGAAAAGAAGCTCCATTTTGGAGCTTCTTTTTCAGTCCGCAGGGAGCCGCGCCGTGTCTGTACCCCGCATGGACTATTAATCTGAATTGCTTTAACGCTGCAATCTGCCTTGAGTCCCCAGTGGTAGGGGGCAAGTAGGTAATTAATTAATTAGTCACAGTAAAATAACAATAGGAAAAACATCAAATATTGGAGACTGTTTGGTGATTTTTCTCTCTTCCAAGCAGTGAAATGGAAGGAACATGTAAATCTAAAACATTAATCTGTCCCTAGCAGATGGCTCACAGAAGAATTTTGCTGTGAGAAGACTCCATGAAAGCCATTAAAAAAGCGAGAGGAGGAGAAGGGGAATATATCATGTTCTTTATATTCTCAAGGGATTTAACAGAGGAGTTTTAAAAAAATTTAAAAGCATCATTATCACATAGTGACCAGAAGAAAGGAAAATTAAAAGCCTGTTTTGAGAGGCATGTATGGTGATTAATTGTAAGATATAATGACACAGGTTATATTATTTGTTTTCCACTATGTTTTTATATTTCAGATTGGAGTGGATTTTTCCCTTCTGAATGAAAATCATATTGCAGGGTTGTTTCCCCAAGTACAATGATCTCCTAGACACATAGGGCCAGTAACAGACGGGAGTTTTGTCCTAGGGACGATTTTTCGGCGGTTTCAACGGGGCTAGGAGGTCCAGACGCACCCAGCCCTACTTTTGGTGCCTGTGGTACATCTTGCCTCAGCCCCGTCCACATGAGGGTGCACAATGATGATGCACAGGCATCTGAGTGCCCAAAATGGTGCTTGCCGGAAGAGGGGTATCATGGTGCTGGCATCACAGCGCTTATGACACTTCTGAAAAAGAAGCCGGCTCTAAGGTGGCTTATGTTTTAAGGAGCGGCTGGAAGGGCACCAACGAGGGGTAAAGACTGCCCATCTAAATCCCCCCATACTTCAACAAGATGTTTTAAAACTAGGGATGGTCCATTTCTCTAACAACTGGGAGAGGCTCCATTCTTCCACAGCTGGTGCTGGTGGCTAGGCAGACAGGGCTGGAAAACTTACTTCTGGTTACAGTCCCAAATTCCACAGCCAGCATGGCAGCAGCCATGTTCACTTGGGTGGTGAGATTGTTGTCCAAAAAGCAACTTTTCTGAGGTGGATGACAGATGGTACCTTTATTAGCACTGCCTAGACCAGGGTTGGGGAACTTTCCTCTCTTGGGGCAAGAGCTTGGAAGAAACTAGTTACAAATAAGTATTTGTTCCTGTTGTGTGTGCCCTTCAAGTCATTCCCGACTTATGATGACCCTAGGAATGAGATTTTATTGACAGTTTTTTCAGAGGGGGTTTGCCATTTGCCTCTGAGTTGACTGAGAGAGTGCCCAGGATCACACCATGGGTTTACATGTTGAGCTGGGATTCAAACCCTGGCCAAGAGTCATCGCTCAACAATCAAATAAGTATTTAGTTGTAATTAATTCATTTCCGATAGTGAAATTATAATAACAGTTCATTACTGCTGTAAACTGAAAAGACAATTGCATTCTCTTGAATTTTAATGCTAAAGTTTAATGCTAAGGAGGTATCGTAGAACTTTATATACACTTGTTAAAGCGAAGGTTGTGTGAAATAGCTATGTGGAACAAATAGGTGCCACAACAAGGGTTTAAACTTTGTAGGCAGGGAAGTGTTTGTGGACTGCACCATGATGACCTCTACTGGACATCGGTGTGGCAATATTCTCTCCAGCAGAAACCTGGGCTGGGTAGTAGCCAGTTCTTGCACAGTTCTCCTACTGACCAGAAGTGATGATATTACAAGACAGCTCCCATCTGTCTTTAAAAATAAATATATGATGCTTTTAGTACAGAAAGGTGAGAAGCGAAGCAGGCACTGTCAGACTTCAGCCAGGGTATCCTCATGTGAATAAAGGCCAGAAGTCAATTTCCCTGCCTAAACAGTGTTAAAAAGACCTTGCCACCTTTTTTCCCCAGCTTTCCCCCCTCTTTTTTTTTAAAAAAAAAATTCAGGCTGATCAGTTGACTTTGGGTGTGTCTGAAAGAATCAAGAAATGTTGGCTTTGTAGCTAGACTTGAGCTTTGATCTCAAGACTTGATTACTGTAATGTCCTCGTGGCTGGGCTTCCTCTTTCTCACCTCCGTCCTTTAATCGCTGTCCAGCATTCAGCTGCACGCATTATCACTCCACCAACCGTTCTGACCACATCTCTCCTGTGTGTTGGCATCCCTTCACTGGCTCCCCTCCCTTTCCGCATTTCAGTATAAGCTCCTGCTGTCGGACATTCAAAGCCCTCCATGGACTGGCCCCTCCTACTTACAACCTTCTTCTCCCTCACCCTCAACCAGGCCCCTCCGTCTGGTGTCAAGGGTCCTGTCCAGCCCAGGATTTCTCTGCCCCACAGATTCGCCCTTTCACTTGCTGCCCTCCCTCACTCTGGAACCTTCTTCTCCACAAGCAAGAGCCACATCTCTTTAACCAGCTTCAAAACGGATTGAAAACCATCCTATCAGAAGCCTTCCCAGGCATCGCATAATTGTCGCTTACATCTGATGTTTCTGTTGTTGTGCTGTTTAATCGATCCATTTCCTGTATTGCTATGTACTGATTGTATTCCCTACTTGTGAGTATGTATTTTCCCTGGATAATGATTAACCTTCCATTAAGCCAAGCCCTCCCTCCAGTCCATCTGCCTGGTCCAGGCCTCGGAGGTTGAGAGAACTGCTGGACCTCTTACCCTTTCCCGTCACCACCCCCTTCTCCTTCTGTGTCGTGTCTTTCTAGATTGTAAGCCGGAGGGCAGGGAACCGTCTAACTAAAGATTGCATGTACAGCGCTGTGTAAATTTACAGCGCTTCATAAATAAAGGTTCTAAGAATAATATAATAATAATAATTGTTTGTTTTTTCCTAAGCTAAACAAAAATTAGTTTCCCGAGGCTTGTTTTTTCCTAATCTAACAAAAAGTTTCACCAAGGCTGATTTGGCCGATGATGTAATAAAAGAGCTTGGGAAAGTTATTTTTTGAATTATAGGTCCCAGAATCACCCAGACAGCAGAATTCTAGAAGCTGCAATCTTAAAAAGTAACTTTTCCAAGCCTGAGTTGATCAGCAACATCAATAGCAGAAACCAAGGAAGGTCTTCAATTTCCCTAGGTAACCAATGAGGAAGATATGTAGGCCTGGTATCCTATTGTTCATTCCAACTAGAGTTGGCCTATTGAATCACTGGCATTTACCTAAACCATGAATGGGCAGTTGTGGAAGCCTGCCTCCCCCCATGCACAAGAAAATCAAAAAGTCACCAAATGGCCTGTAAGGCGTGAGGGGGCATTTTCTCCACATTTCAGGGGCCCCTCCTGCCATTTTGGGTGCAGTAGATGTCCTTTTTATCAACAGGGAATGAAAAAGTTAACTTTCTGTTCACTTTCTGTTTCAGAAGAGGTTTTTCCTGGGTCTCCATTGGCCAAGAGGGCATTTGAGGGAAATTGGGGTAAAAAAATCCAACATAGGGGGCCCTGGGGCCCATAAAAGTGGACCTATGACTTCCACAGGCTACACTTTACCTATCCCTGGCCTACATGTTAGTTTACCATTCAACAATTGATTTATGGACCGACTTTAGTTGGGACTAACTGTAGGATTCAGGCCTTGGGTGTCAGTGATGTAAAATGAAACCTGGATTGGAAAAAAATGAAGGAAGGAAGGGAAAAAATTATAGTGGACAAAGCATTACTGTTGAGGGCAACAAAGGACTTCCAGCTCAGAATGTTGGCCTCACACATAGCATCTCAAATTTACCGTGGGTTTTCAAGTACAGTCAGCCCTCCATCTCCACAGATTTTTTATCCACCCATTCAAGTATCCACAGTTTGAAAATATTTTAAAATATATACATTCCAAAAAGCAAAACTTCATTTTGCCATTTTATATAAGGGACAAAATTTTACTATGCCATTGCATTTAATCAGATGTGAGCATCCATGATTTTTTTTATCCATGGGGGTCCTGGAACCAAACCCCAGCAGATACCAAGGGCCCACTGTAAATGTTACCAATAATTGAAACAAGCATTCCTAATGTTCAAGCTTTACTGGCATCTTCTCAAAACAGAAGAGACATAAAAATAATTTAGAACCCAGCTTTACATAAAGCCAGTTTTAAAAAATCCTACAAATTATCTCAGAGCAATGGCTCCTTGAAATAACTTGTGACTTCACAACTGAAACACAACTATAGTACATTTAGAGAGATATGTAGATGCACCTCAGATGCCAAGGAAGGAATGAGAAGCTCTTGGATGAATGGGCCAAATGGAGCTAGGAAATTCAATCCCAGTTCAAACACAGGCTAAAGAAAATCGCTGGGCCTCAGTCCAACTGGAAGTTCCAGTTAGAGTTGTCCCACTGCATCAACTGCTAAATGGTATATCAATACTCATGTAAATCCTATTGAGTCAATGGATGTGTTCTAGTTGGGACTAGCAATGGGATTTAGGCCTATTTGTTCTAAAATCTTCCTTACAAAATTGGAAGAGTGCCTCACTTCACACAGCTAAAGCTTTACACTGGTTTGAAGATTTGGAATAGTCAAATGGGGATGGGGGGACTATAATTAGTATTGCCATATAGATAATTACAACTATACAAGATCTATAACTATTACAACTGAATCAGTCATTTCCTACTCTGGCTCTAATTGCATTGCTCTGCTCCTGTAAATGTGATGAATATAAGAGACGGGTTAATTACCTACTAAACACCAAAGCAAATAGATCAGTGAAAGCACTAAGCTCCATAGTCCAAAATTAAATAAAGATGACAATTTTTTGAGGCTGCCTGTACTTATCTGAGAGTGAGCTAAACCATCTCATGATGCAGGAAAATTTTGTCACAACTAAAGCTCAAATTGTAAACATATACATACTTGCGGGGGGGGGGGGAGGCTCCACAGGATTACACAGCATGTCCCATTGAAACCTATGGCTCAGGCTATATGGGATTAGCTTCAGCCCCACTGCTTCAGTGAAGGCTTCAGTAGGGGCATGACTCCCTTGTCAGTGTAATGGTGAACTTTTATTGCATTGTTATTGCTGTTGTTGTTGTTGTGTGCCTTCAAGTCCTTTCCAACTTATGGCGACCCTAAGGCAAACATATCATAGCGTTTCTTGGCAAGATCTGTCTAGAGGAGGTTTACTATTGCCTATCCATAGTGCTGAAACCATTTTGTGGGAAAGGGTTAGAATCTTGGATGGCTCCTCCAAATCTCAGAGCAGGTTCACCACCCCACTGACATGGAAGTCAGTAGCCATTACTGCATTTCCACCTGTGGGGTTTGGTCTTGGTTACCTTTTGCTGAAAAAACACTATGAGGCTTTGTAAGTGTCCACAGCAACATTGTCAAGCCACTACATTTTTGGTATGTTAGCTTGAGAGGTTCTATATTTGCCTCGTAGTTTTACCTTCTTCACCCCATCACATTCCTTCCTGCCACTTTAGCTTCCAAGTCAGATTGGTGAGGAAAACCACTGCCCTGAGCTTTATTTTCTTGTAGCACATGCTGCTAAAATCAATCCATCATTGTAACATCTGTTATCTCCCCACTGCACACTGCACATGCACTTTTGAGTCAGCTAGTCTGTATGTTTTAGCTTGTATTTCTTAACCTTGTTTTAATTGCTTTTATATTGATGAATTGATTGCTGTTACAATTTGTATATTGTATACAACCATGTTACCCGCTTTGATCTACCCAGGAAAAGCGGGCTACAAATAAATGATTTATTATTATTATTATTATTATTATTATTATTTATCATTGCTTTTTTTAAAAAAGGAAAAAGCTCCTGGTTTTTAAATGAGAACTAAAGAGAACTACAAAGACAGCAATGCTATGCAGAGCTCCACTGAAGTTATTTTTGAATAAACATACTGGACTACAAAACTGATATATTCTTTAGTTCTCACTATTTCTGTAGGGCAGGGTGGAGGGAGGTCAGACCACAGGCTGCAAAAGGCAATAAATAGCTGTTTTTGATTATCTCAAGGCATCTAAAATGGAGAAAGAAATAAAAAATAAAACTGTCCTCGTACATCACCTAGGAAGGTGGTGTCTTGCTTACTTCCTGGATTTAAAAAAGACTCTCCTGGCCTAAAACAACCCTGGGAGTAGCAAAAAACACACACCATGGTTACTATGTCCCCAGTTCTCTCAGAGAGCATGGCTGGACATTCTGATTTATTTTTAGGAAGTTAAGAAAAATAACAATAGAGATGGCGGGGGGGGGGGGAGTTCATCTCAGTTGTCTGGCTCTCCCAAGCCCCAATCTGTATTCCTGTACGGCAGGGTGTTGGACTGGATGGCCCTTGTTGTCTCTTCCAGCTCTACAATCCTATGAATCCTTAGGGTGCCTGCCCATCCTGACACAAGAGATTGGAAAACAGCATTCTTGTTTTACAAGATCCTGTGAACAATCCCTATTAAGACTTCCCTTCTGAATAGGATCAGGCTGCATTTCTATACCTGAGTACTGGGAGACAGCCCTTGAGAATACCAGTGAGAGTTATTTTTGAGTAGACATGTAGAAGACTGTTCCACAAATTACTAAACTAGCATTGCTAAGGAGGTCTGTGCCTCAAGATCATAGAATCACAGAATCATAGAATCACAGAGTTGAAAGGGACCTTGAAGGTCATCCAGTCCAACCCCCCTGCCATGCAGGAATACACAGTCAAAGCATCCCTGACAGATGACCATCCAACCTCTGTTTAAAGACCTCCAAAGGAGACTCCACCACTCTCTGAGGGAGTGTGTTCCACTGTCAAACAGTTCTTATGGTGAAGACGTTCCTCTTAATGTTGAGGTGGAATCTTTTTTCCTGTAGTTTGAATCCATTGCTTCATATCCTAGTCTCTAGAGCAGCAGAAAAACAAGCTGACTCCAACCTCAGTATGACATCCCTCCTAATATTTAAAGAGGGTTATTATAACACCTCTTAACCTTCTCTTCTCCTGGCTAAACATACCCAACTCCCTAAGGCATTCCTCATAGGGCATGGTTTCCAGATCCTTCACCATTTTGGTTGCCCTCCCTTGGGCACGCTCCAGCGTCTCAACATCTTTTTGAATTGTGGTGCCCAGACCTGGGCACAGTATTCCAGGTGAGGCCTGACCAAAGCAGAATAGAGTGTTAATATTATTTCCCTTCTAGACGCTATACTTCTATTGATTGACAGAGAAAGATCAAGCTAAGGAGGACAGGCTCCATTCTATATATGTAGAATGTGTGTGTTTGTGTACACTACACAAGTCAAACTCTACAATTCTATGATTATTTGCTTTTCACTAGTTGAGCAATGGCATATTGAAACAAACAAACAAAAAGATAAACCATTAATAGGGTTGCCTCTTATGAACAATAGGAAATCAGGTCTCCTACCTGAATTCTGGCAGGAGGTTTGGCTGCAGCCCATAAAAAGCTGCAGAAAGGGTCACCAGCCAGGCAGGTTTGTAATTTCCATTCTCACACTCCAGGTAAGGAGGGGACCACTGGACATGGCTCTTCTCCACAGGGTGGTTGCCCTTCTTTCTCAAGGTGTTCTCCCAAGCCTTGGCACCAGAACTGGCACCCTTCCGGTGGTGGTGCGGCCTCCACTTGCGCCTCAAGCTGTGGAACCACTCGGTCTCACCAGTGGCATTGGCCGAAGACAAGTCCTGTAGCAGGATCTGGCTGTCTTGCCGGCTGGCTTGGAGGAAGACCTGAGGCGCTGAGGACGAGGGCTCCAGGCTAAAGGTGAGGGCTGCCTTGGAGATGTTGGGATCCCCTTCCAGCAGGCTTCGGATCAGAACTTGATACCACTCGATGTCCTCCTGCAAGTTCTGCTCCAGGGACTTATTGCTTTGAAGGACTGTGTTGAGAAAGTTGGTGGCATGGAGGAGAGAATCCAGGGCACCCTGGAGAGGAGGGTGTGAAGCCATCAAACGTGGCCTCCCAGCCCAGTTGGCCAGTTCATAGTGCCCAGAGCAGTTGGCACGCCTCAGGGCCCGTGGGTTGCCCGTGTGGAGGAAAGAAGCCACATTGGGGGGCAAGCCCCGGAAGAGCCAATGGGCCAAGAGGACCCCTTCCTCCCCTTCCTTTTCTTCTTCTTTGGTGGTAGTGGAGGACCTGCTCCAAGGAGAAGATGGAAGGGCTGCCCTCTTGGCTTGGTTGTAAACAGGCTGGGCGGCCTTGAGGGCTTTCCCTTGGCCTGGCACTGCCTGCCCTTGGCTGGCCTCCATGGCTGTGCCCAAAAGACCCAAGAGGAGGAGGAGGAGGAGGAAGGGGATGAGGAGAGAGCCCAGCCAACCCATGGCCGCCTCTTGGGCAAGGAAGACCCAAAGCCTTGGGGAATCTGCCCCTTACCGAAACAACCAAGCAGAGCCCAACATGGACCAAGAGGGGAGCCAGATCCGGAGTGGAAATGAAGTCACCTGTAACCAGGTGTGTCTCTGTTGGGTGCAAGGTGTGAGTGTGTCTTCTTCTGCCTCTCCAAGGGAAGCAAGGTCCGGGGATCACACAGCCTGGTGAAGATGGGGGGCTACAAGGCAAGGCGACCCTTCGCCTCCGGAGGGCTCCCCGGGGCTTCCTTTCCCCTCCATCCGATTTCCAGGAAGGTCGTTCAAAGAGCAGCCAGCTGCTGATGATGATGATGAAGAGGAGGAGGAGGAGGAAGGTGAGGATGAAGATGGTGATGGGGGTGATGGCTCTCCTCTTCCTCCTCCATCATGGGGGGCAAAGGCACAGCCCAGAGCCCCCCAGGCGCCTGGCACTGGGCATCTCCTGCCAAGGGACAGTGGGCACAGAATGGCACCTCTGGCCCCAAGCGATGCAGACCCCGAGGAAGGAGGGGGAGGTCTCCTAGTGCCTCACCTTAGCAGCAGCACCAGCCCTGCTTCCCCTGCTGCCCCTGCCAGGCTCTGAGCCTCTCGCCTCCTCTGCCCACCCAGGCAGCAGCTCCTCCTGCCCGTCCCGCCCCCTCCCTCGCCATAGGTGCGCTCTGCCAGGCTCCAGCGCTGGGTGGACGCCTCCCCTGTCAATCAAAGGGGGGCAGGCAGGGAGGGAGGAGGAAAGAAGGGAGGCGCTGTCCAATGCTGAAGCGAAAGGAGGAGGAGGAGGAGGAGGAGGAGGAGGAGAGCTGCTTCGTGCCTCCAGGGAGACCAGGCGTCCTCCTTTTCCCAGGAACTGTCCTCCCTTTCAACCCTCTGTCCAGGAGGAATTCCAAAAAGTCCTCCATTTCAAGGTGAGCGGAGGTCCTGCCTTTTCAGGACCTGTCCTCCATTTAACCCTCTGTCCAGGAGGAATTCCAAAGTCTTCTATTCAAGGTGACTGGAGATCTTCCTTTTCCAGGATCTCTCCTGCATTTCAACCTTCTGTCCAGGAGGAGGAAGAGAGCTGCTTGGTACCTCCAGAATGAACGGAGGTCCTCCTTTTCCATAACCTGTCCTCCATTTCAACCTTCTGTCCAAGAGGAGGAGGAGAGTGCTTGGTGCCTCCAGGGTGAATGGAGTCCTCCATTTCCAGGACCTGTCCTGCATTTCAACCTTCTGTCCAGGAGGAAGAAGAGAAGAGACTGGGTTCCCATTGAAGAGGAAGAGGAAGGCGGAGTAGGGGGTCATCCTTGTCACCTGCAGACTGTGCCACCTCTGAGGAGACTGAGAAGAGGGGGACTTTATAAGGACTCCTTAAATCCCCCAGGGATATCCAAATGTCCTAACTTTCAAGGAGGACAAGGCACTACAAAATGTAGGACATTCACGAAAAATGCAGGCTATAATTAAATGAAAAGCTACAAACACTCACAGAAATATTACATGCATACTTCTTAGTCATGCTTAAAACGGAGGGCATTTTTGAAAATTTCTCCTACACAGAAGGTTGGAATGGAGGACATGTCCTGAAAAAGGAAGATGTCAGTTTGTTGGACGATGGTTGCATTATCTTTCCTTCTCCTTAGATAGACAGGGATTTCCTGCATATAAACTCCTCTTTAATTCAAATTAACCACGTGCTTTAGGCCACTCTTCCTTTGGGGCTAACAAACACTCTCTCCAAGATTTTCAACTGAACTGTGCATGTTTTCCATCTTCCTCCTCTCTCAACTTTCTTTGGAAAGATGATGAGATAGGATTTCTTTTTACCTGAACTATTCACTAGCTAGATTAGGATATAGCATTTTATGTATATATTGATTATAGCCATTAGTAAAATTTTGTTTGAACTACAAGCTACTTGTGTTGTTTTTGGAGTCAGTCTCAGTTCTTAGGGAAGCATAGTTAGACAAAGGCACATGTCTGCTACTCTGCTGATTTAAAGCTATAACCTAACAGGCTTGGCTTTGACATTTTTTTGATATTTCAGCAATTTTGTTTTCTTACTAAAGGCTGAAGCCTTAGGAAACTTAAATTACCTTCCACTGGTCACCCTGGTCCAGGAGGAATTCCAAAATGTCCTCCATCCTGAGCATGACTAAGAAGCACGAATTGACATTCTTATGAGTGATTTGAGCTTTTTATTTGGTCATGTCCTACAGTTTTCCTGAATGGACTCCATTTTGAGGCATCTTGTCCTCCGTGGGTGGTGAGGACATCTAGTCACCCTGGGTCAGATGCAGTCACCTGCTGACTCTGCCGCCTCCAAGGAGACTGAGAGGAGAAGGGCTTTGCAAAGACTCCTTATGTATCCCGCCTCTTTCTGCACTGCAGGGTGGCATCGCTTTGGATCTAGACCGGTGATGAATACCCCAAGGGGGGAGAAATCCTACTTCCCACCCAGTTCCACCTAGCATAAACATAAAATGATGGGAAAAGCATTACCTGCTGAACTTCTGCCTGATGCAGGGGCATCACTGGGGGGGTGCAGGAGGTGTGGACTGCACCAGATGACACCCTAAGAGGGGTGACACCACTGCTACCAAACATTTGCCTTATGGAAGAAATGAGCTGTGGTGTTTACCTGCATCCCTTTAAAACACTGAAGGGATGGTGTGAGTGGGGCAAAGCTCAGTGGGAAGAGAAAGGAGAGACCGCAGGTTGTTGTTTTTTTAAATTAATTTAAAATTTAAAATTTTTAATTTTAAAAAATAAATAAAACATTTTTATTCTTTTCTAGTTTTCTTTAAAAGCACCACATCTTGCCAAATTTTCACTTTAACCACATGAAGCAATGTCAATCCATTTAGGCTGTGCGTATGTTATTGCAATTCAAAGGTATAATTTTAATTTCGCTAGTTGTTTGATGTCACCACTATGGCCATTACCTTCAGTAATATAAAGGAATGATGATTTATGAGTAACGTTAGTACAAAAAAAACCCCAGGATTTTCTATGGTGTGGTAAGAGATGAGGTCAATAGGTGGGGTGATACTATGAATTACCCCACTGGGTGACACCAACCTTAGGTTGCAAAGCCCTAGGGAGAGAGCACCATGTTCACCTCTGTGCTATCAGTATCCCGGGAAGAAGTGGGAGTTTATTTTATTTTATTTTTTTAAGAAAAGAAAATGATGGTATTAATGAGCCAATTAATTAAGAAAGTAGAAATAGATCATGGGAAGACCAAGGGGATAGCGACACCTCCTGGCTAAAGCTGGGACATCTCCTTCAAGCAAACAAAGCATATCATGGATGAGGAGAGGATGAACACAATAATACTAAATCAGATGTTCTGCTGAGCATCAGAAAAAATATCTACTTTTCTTTACTTCTTAACATTTGGACAGCAATTCTGTCTTTGGGAGAGTAACAGGTTCACTACAGTGTGTGTGAGGCGGGGGGAGAACCCATATCATCTAACATCCCATTCATGCCTAAAGGAATTTGTAGATTCTCCCATTAAATGTAGCATTCAGCAGCCATTGTAAAAAAAATGCTCAAAACTTGCTATATGTTATAGGTATGCTATCATAAAAATTGTTGTGCATTACAATCAGAATGTGTTTTGGCCCTATACTAAGGCACTGTTCCATATGCTTAAGCCTCATAGTTAACAATGGAGATTAAATACATGCTGCAGCATAGCCTGGTTTAATATTATCTATGCACTGGAATGGGGAGATTAATAAGCAGGGATGCTGGAACTATTTTTAGGGGAGAGCTCAACATTGGCAAGCAAGAGGAAGGCAAATTATTTATCTCATTCACTGTCATTCAAATATCCTTAAATATGAAGATTTTTGCAAGCACAGCATATACAGAAATGTGCTCCCCGTGTGTTTAAAGTAGACCACTCCCAAGTAAGTGTGCACAGACTGTAGCCTTTGTTATTCCCAAGAGAGCTCATAGACAATAACTGTTTCTGTCTCCCTAGTCTAGTCTATAGTTTGGGGTTGGACCAGGAGATATTTCTTAGTTAAGTGTATTTAGCTAAATAACTGATGCAGGATTCTTTATTTGTACTGACTTGTTTCCTGGGGGGGAATGAGATTAATCACCTTAGAGAAAGATATCCCCCCACTAACTTCCCATAATGGAACACATAGCAAATAAAGTTTTCAAATACATGGATCTGCCAAGGACAAAGATGCGAAGGTGAAGCTCTTCTATCTATGTGTCTGTCAATCATCAGTACTTCTATGAGAGATAAATGCCTAGCTCCACAAGACACTCAGTGCAAGCAGGTGGACTGGAAAATCACAGCTGTTTGTTTAATGCAATACAAGGTAGGAAAATGAAAAATGGGAACTATAAATAGGAGAGAAGATTAATATCTAATACAAATAAAAATGTAAAATCAGATTAATCATTCTTAGCTGACTGTCAAGCACACTTTCTTTTATGTTAGATCACCTTACAGTTGTTGTTATTCTCGTGGTGGTGGTGATGGTGGTGTGCCTTTAAGTCATTTCTAACTTATGGCAACTCTGAGGTGACCCTATATTGGCAAAATTTGTTCAGAGAGGGTTTACCTTTGCCTTCCTCTGAGTCTGAGAGAGTGTGACTTGCCCAAGTTGACCCAGTGGGTTTCCATGGCTGAGCAGGGATTCAAACCCTGGTCTCCAGCAACCTAGGCCAATTCTCAAACCACTGTGCCATGCTGGCTTACAGTGCTCCAAAAACCAAGAGCAACATTATCTACATTGAGGCCTTCCAGGTTTCAAGAGAAATGAAATCCACTGTTGTCTGAAGTTTTTAAAGAAGTAGTTGAATTAGTCTCTTGCAGTATAAAAGGAGGAAATAAGAGGGAGGGCAAGAAAGGAATGTAGCAGCGCTTTTAAGACTAACTGGTTTTTATTTTAGCATGAGTTTTCATGGATATAAACCTGCTTTTTTAGATGCAGTTTACTGATATTAAAGTCTCAGTATAAAATCTGTTTATATAGTTATATAGCCATTTCTGTCCATTGCCATGCCAGCATCTGCTACCCAAGATGGTCTTCCCAGTCTCCTTAAAGTGCCCAACATCTTCACAAGCTTCCCATGCATGTACTCAACATCCCTGGTCCAACAAATGCCCACCATATCCACAAGCATCCCATGCTCATGAACATGTACATATATAGGATGGATGCTGCCATTTTCCTGGTTAGAGAAAAAACTACATGGGCACATAGTTATTCTGTAGTGGTGCAGATGTTTATGGAGAATTGACATGGGAAATATAGCTGAAATTCCAGCTCAAAGGGGGAGAGAGATATCAGTTTCTTGCAAAACAAAACAGGACAAGGGAGCTCTGACTGTGGGCTTTTACCATCTCAGCTAGTCTGGACCTTGAATACCATGATTACATTGTATTAGTAGATGTAGACTCCTTATTGAGATCTGACTTCCCATTATGTTCATATGTTACGCTATTATTACAGGTGTGGGTAACTTGTGGCCCTCCACACTTTGCTGGACTTTAGAGCTAATCAGTCAGGATAGCCAATAGTGGGGGATCATGGAAGCTGAAGTCCAACAACCTCTGGAGGACCCACTCCTACATTATTGTTTTCCCTTTGTTCTTTATCACAAGGCTGAAAATTGTGTGGCCTACCAGATGTTGCCATACTGATACTCCCACCATCCCTAACCAACAGATACAAGAATATCAGATCGTGGAAGCTGTAGTCAGGGACGTAGACAAGGGGGGGTGTTCTTGGGGTCCACCCCCCTCCATTAGAAAAATGAATGGTGCGTGCTGTTGCACCGCCGCACCCAAGCCCCATTATAATTGTGGCACTTAGTCTGGACCCCCCCCCCTTCCTAAAATCCTGGCTACGTCCCTGCTGTAGTTCAATAGCAGCTGGAAAGCCACATATTCCACTAGCCTTGCTATGTAGCACAACTCACAATTAACCCACCCTCCTCAATGACCATCCCCTGTATTAAATTATTCCCTGTACTAAGACTTGGAAAGGCAAACAGGAAGGAACTATATAAGATTCTCAAGCATGAAGACTTATCACTAAATGCTAAAGGCAGAATCATCCAAGCCATAGCATTTCTGATTTCTATCTATCTTGGATCTATGAGTTCCATTTCTGATTTCTACCTGTGGGTATAAAAGCTGGGCAGTGAGGAAAGGTGACAAGAGGAGAATCAACTCATTTGAAATGTAGTGCTGGAGAAGACTTCTACAGATGTTCTACCATGAGCTGAGCCCATGGTATCCATAGACAAATATATGGGCCTTACAGCAAATCAAACCTGAACTCTCAATAGAAGTGAAAATGGCTAAACTGAGACTGTCGTACTTTGGACATCTCATGAGAAAAAATGACTCTTGGAAAAGATGATAATGCTTGGTAAAGTGGAAGGCAGTAGGAAAAGAGGGAGACACTGGCCTCCTCTCCTGGTAATAGCAAGTGGGAGGAAGCCTGGGGTGAGGAAGGGTGCATTAATGCACTATAGGTACATCAAGACTATTAAGGAAGCCGTGGCTTTGAGTTTGCAAGACTTAAGCAAGGCAGTTGATGACTGGGGCTCTAGGATGCCTCTCATTCATAGGGTCACCATATGTCAAAGTCAACATGATGTCCAATAACAATGTAGTATCTTCAGTCCTGAAATGCTTCTTCTCCTTTGTCATAGGAAGCATTTATCTTAAAAATATTGAATTCCATTCCAGCTCTGACTCCTGCCCCTTGTTATAATCCATCTGGCCACAGTTCCTTAAAGCTTTCACTGTTCATTAAACTGCCTTCAGACACAGAACTGGGATGCACCAGCAAGCACAAAATCCAACAGATGGGCTGGCTGGCTGTACTCAGGGTGGGCTAGCTAAGGTTAAGTTTGCCAATTTCAAAATTCCTCATCAAAATGCTTCCAGAAGCCACATCCTGTTACCATTTGTTCTATTAAAAGCTGCAGATGTAAGCCCCTTGAAGGAAAGTTCAACGAATAAAAAGAGAGCAGAGAATATAAACTCATAATTATTATTTAAGGTATTTATGAAGACAATTAAAAATGATTGGGAACAAAATGCTTATTTCAAAATACCTTCTGGAGGAAAATGCCATTTTCTTTTTGTGTAGCCAAGAAAAGGAGAGGGGTGGAAATAACAAACATAAATAGATACAGCACCTGCCTTTTCACATCCAGCACATTTTTAACTACCTGGTAAATAACAGAAGCTAATGATGATACACCTTCCAGATTTTCTGCCAGATGCCCAAAATTAAACTCAGCTTCCAAGATGTGGCGCCTGCTTGTTTTTGTCTCTTTCTGACAGTTTACTGTTTGAAGTTATCTCCATTTTTCTTACAGCTAAATTTATGACTCGCTAATTAAAGAAAGGAGGCTTTTTATATAAAAAATGCCAATAAACAGCTTTTAAAAAGCTGTTCTGAAGGCTCTCTCACTGCAACTCATCAAGGGAAAAGGCATAGATATGGAGGCATTCAGGCTTAGAGAAGAAGAAGAAAGGGACTGCTGAGGAATTTAGCTTCACAACAATTTCTGAACCCAATGGAAAAGAGAGGCAAAAGGGAGCCCATATGTCATACAGACAATCATCTGGGGACAGAAGAGATAGAAAGCATGGCAGGATTCTGCAGCACTGCAGGAAACAAATAGGATGGTGTGACAGAGGAAGATCTTTGAAGAGGAGATAAAAAAGATGAGATATCATAGTAAAACCTCCATGTCTCCTTTTAATCTAAAAAGACAGATTTTATTACCGTATATACTCAACTATACGTCGACCTCATTTGGGAGCCAAACAGTCATTTGGGAGCCAAAATTAGGAATTTTGATATGCCTCATGAATAAGTCGAGGGTAAAATGTAGGAGCGTATAACAAAAGATGTAAAGGATGAAGCAAAGAAAAATGATGCCAAAGAACCTACAAAATTCCATCAGGCATAACTGTTTGTGCCTGTCCTAAAGGCTGGATAGATGAGAGAGTAAAGGGGGTCAGTGCTTCTTTTAGGTGCTCCAAGGAGGAATTAAGCTCTCCCCTTTCATCAGAGGATGGTTCCTTGTTTAAATAAGAGTTAAAGTACAGTACTTACATTGATCTGTGGATAGGTCATCTCAGGTTTTTGAGGTCAATTTTTGACTAAAATTTCTAGATTTATACATGAGTATATACAGTAATTTAAATGTACCTTTAGTAGCATTCTGAACAGGGCTGGTCCTATCCTAAAGCATAGTCAGATGATTGCCTCAGGCAGCAGATGCTGGGGGCAATGGTGGAACCATCCCAGATGTTTCTTCTGGACTACCCTGCTGCTATTTTTCTTGGAAGACAGAGCTTTGTGTTCCAGGCACATTGTTCTATTCCTTCTAAACTGGCTACTACCCTAAAGTGTGGTGAAGGACACTATCCAGATTTACCAGATTTAGCTAGCTGTCAGTTCAGCTTGTTTCTGTATATGAAATATGGAAAGACATTGACTTGTTCTTTGCCTCAGGCAGCAAAATGTCTAAGGCCCATGCACGAAGGGATCTTGTGACATCTTTGAGGCTAAGGTGGTTACTACATGCAACTTTCAAATCATGATTAGACCTGGGGGGGAAATGGCTTTGGGGATACAGTTGGCTCTGTGTATCCACATATTCTTTATCAATCGATTCAACAATCCATGGCTTGAAAATATTCCAAAAAAATATAAATTTCAAAAGGTAAATCTTGACTTTGCCATGTCATGTAAGGGTTACCGTTTACTACCCCACTGTATATAATGGGACTTGAGCATCCATGGATTTTGTTATCCACAGGGGTCTTGGAACCAAATGCCAGTGGATACTAAGGGCCAGCTGCACTTATTACATGCCACCACCTCTGACCTGTAGGCGCTACTTCCCCCAAGCATGGTTAGGGTATCCCCTTTAATTGATGGGGGGAAACTATCAATAATCTCACAGTCATGCTAGTCCCCAAGTGTGAAACATTGCTGCTGGGACATTTGCGTTATTGGCAGTCACATGGAGTCTGTGTCCCCTCCTCTCTCCCTGTCCCCCTTCCCTTTTTCTATTCCCAAGCAGCCTGATTACCTAGAGCTTTGGAATTGGGTGAAAAAGTGAAAATAAAAATAAAATAACCTGAAAGTCATGCTGGGTAGGGCATGGGGCAGGGAGGCTGGGTGAAGGAGGAGGTAGGAAGAGAGTGTTAGGGTGGCAGCAGCCCCATGTGATTGCAAACACATGTGCTAATGGCTGTTACACAAACAGGTACAATTCTATTTTCACTGACAAGCGTAATTGCGGTGAGAACAGGGCTTGTGCATAAAGCCCTAACTGAAAGAAAAAAGTTTGTAGTGTAAGCTTTCATAGACAAGGCCTCGTCCAGAAGGGGGGAAAGTCTCTCGACATCCTAGATTTTATTTTGGAGATCCACATGACATTTTCTTCATCCCAAAACATTTACTGGGAACTCCCAGCATTATTAAGGACTTTTCATTCCAACTTCCCAGGTCAGTTTAAATTAACTCAGTGTTTTACATATGGCACATGGCAGTCTGTTTATATTATTCTGAAACTAGCTAAGATGGCTGCTGCCAGTAAAGCACAGCTGTTGTTTCCAGAACACAGATGCAACAGAGATCAAGCAAGGAAAAGAGGAATGTTTGCACCAGAAGAATATGATCTTGATGTTTAACTAGTGTAATATTGCTAAAGCACTTTAGCATTTTGATGATAATTCCTGAATAATAATAATAATAATAATAATAATAATAAAGAAGACTCAGTGGAAATTGCTGAAAATCAGTTTCTTAAGTTGTGTGAGTGTAGATGTGACACATAAGCAGTGAGAGGGTGAAAAGAAAGGACACAAGGAGAGGAGAACCTAGAATATTTTTTTAAAAGAGTTTGGATGCAAACCTGGAACTATCCAGGTAAAACCAAAACAAACAAACTAACAAAACCCTGGAAAGTCTCAATACCTCCAGAGACTTTTCCCCTTTCTGGATGGGCCCACAGATGCATGGAGTGCATCAGATGCGTGGAGTGAGGTACCTGTGGATAGACATTTATACCAATTAATGGGTATGGGGCCTGTGAATAGTAATAGAAATATACAAAATGTGGGTACGATGATGGGGTGACAACAAATTCAGTTTCAACAACAATCATAAAGAGAAGTTAGAGGACAACAGTAGGAACCAAAATGAACAGATGAACAGTGGAAGAGGTTCTTGTTCTGGTGTGTTGATATGAGCTTGAGACTAGAAAAGAGATGCAAAAAAGTTAGCATGATAACCTGCTCAAAGGCTTAGCCAGCCTTCCCTTTTCCAGGATAAACACCCAGCTCTCTAAGCCCCTCCTCATAGGACATGGTTTCCAGGTCCTTTATCATTTAGCCACCATTCAAATATTATTGGACTGGAATTTAAAGCATAAATCACCTTTGGCGATACAGGCAGGGGATTCTGGCAGCTGCATATCAACAGTATCTAGAGGACTACATGATTCCCACCATTGTTCTAAACAGAAGTCACACATCTGTGGAATTGTTTTGAAGTGCTGCATTTTAAGAAGGAAGGTCTGGAGGCATTAACTATTATTTTATAAGTGATTCATTTTAATTGTCTGCATATTTATTGTCCATGAGTTTGATAGGGACATATTACTGGGAAAGAGACAACATTTTCCACTCTTAAATGCATATTGTTCTCATCTGGCATATAAATTCAAGGTGTCCTGGCTCTTCTTTAAAGACAATCTGTTTTCTCCTAGAGATGCTATTATGATCAAATGTTTCCCAAGAAGTTTTAATCTTCCATTCAGTATGATAGTTTGGTTGTCCTTTTCTTACTCTCCTTGTTTCTCTTCACCATTCAATAATTGGTGAGTTTGTTCAGGTTTGAGGAACAGGGGAAAGTACCCAAACAGAAAGGGGAAAATATCCAGCACATTTCACACAGCCAACTATTGAGTAAATTTAAGATTCACCTACCAAATAAACAAAACACAGAGCCCAAAAATAAAACCAATCCAACAACGAACTATTGAAATGAATTCAAAGGAAGTTTGCCACACTTTACTCCCAATGAAATAAAAAGGATAAATTGGGTGTGACCAACCAAATTCCCATTTGATTTCAGTGAGCCTTTAAAACATGAATTTATCCAATCACTTGGATTTTAAGAGCTCACTGATGAGAAACTCCAAGATATACTTCCCTATAGCATTGCATAATGGTCAGCATTTGATTCAAATCTTACAGTGGATGGATAGCTTAAGGCTTCACCAACTGTGGAACATGATTATATATGTCAGACTCTTTGTTTGTCTATTGCAGTATCATCTGTTACCAATTTGGCAATAGCTTTCCAAGCAGTGACTTAGAGTAAATTTCAGGCTGACCTTTAAGAAAGACGCCAGATCTGGAGAAAAGTTAATTTGGGATTAGAATTCCCAGAATGCCTCACTCATCTTTTTGCATGCCTTATAACATCAAAAAAAGAGCCAATACTGTATGGTATAGTGGTCTGAATGTTGGACTAGGATACTGGGGAACTAGGGTTCAAATCCCCATTCAGCCATGGAAACCCACTGGGTAACCTTGCACAGTCACACACTCTCAGCAAAGACAACCCAGTGGTTGCTTCACCTTAGTGCCAGCATAAGTCAGAAATAACTTCAAGGCATAGGATAACAACAAATGCCTTCAAAAGCCATGTAAGGGCAAACAAAGTCCCAGCACAGAGCAAACAGACACATGGTAAATTTTATTTTTCCACCAGCAATCTGTGGCCCTATCATAGACATAAGGAGGAGCCTTAGGCAGGTGGAATAGCCTCCTGCAAGAAAACCAGATGGAACCATCTCTGTTTTTCATGCTGGAGGACCCATGTTCAAATCCATGCAGCTGTCTAATGTTACCCTCGGAAAAAGTGGATAAGGCTCTTCCAGGTACAACTGAACTTAACAGGAGAAGGACTGGATAACTACTAGCTTGACTCCAGCATGGGCCAACATGCCTACCCATCTCACACACATCCTGGCAAATCATGGGTTTGTTTCTATCTCCACTGTTTTGACTGATCAGCCAGCTGAGAAGGATTTATTCTTCTGCCCTGTATTCTCTATGCCTCACTTAACCACTTTCACTCAGCCCTTCTCCTCCTGCCTACCATCAATGGATTGCTTTATTCACTTTGACATTGCACTGTGCTCTCTTAGCAGCCTTCCCCTTCTCACTCCAGGGAACCAAAGTCTATCAGATTTTCTGAGTCTGGCACCCGTAACAGCCACATTTCTATAATGTATTGCAGGTTTTTCACATTACTTTATGTGGACTGTTACTGTTGTTGTGATTGTTGTTATTTGTTGCCACTAACAACATCACACTTCTCAAGCCACCAAGTTCCATAAAACAGTGTTTTGTTAAGTGTTCCAAGAGCCACACATATTCTTCAATCCTTAAAATGTTGTTGTTATCACCACCACCACCACCATCATAATCATCAAGCTTCTCCAGCCCAAATTCCATAATAGCAGTATTTTGGTATCTCAAGTGTTCCACATATTCTGCAGTCTATAAAATGCTGTTCTTGTAGCCACCATCACCACTATCGCTAGTATTATTTTTATACTGCAGATATGGGGAAGTACCAAGAAAATGCCCCAATCCTTAGGGATATGGCTGAAGTGAGATCTGAAGCAGAAGCTTCCCAGATTCAATTTTGAGCCCCAGTACATTCTGTCATTTGAGGCTTCTGCAACATTCTTTCTTAGCTTGATAAGCTCTCTCTCCCCTCTACCAAGACCACCCATAATTTTTGCAAAACTGTTTCATCTCTGCAGAACACCTGCTATATTTCCTGCCTCTGCTTCCCATTTTACATCTAGTCTCCATTTGCACAGTCTTGTGTTTAGCTGGGCTTCCTCGGGTGCCTTTCATAACCTTTGTAGTATGTTTTTAATCTTTGTAGCTGGGTTCTTCTTTTCTACAGCTTTCCTCTTCATCCTGCTAATGAAACGACCCAACTGGCAGGCTGTGTCTTATGTGAAATGTTATTTTTTCGAATCAAGGAGTACCAGGTTATAAGCCTACGTTTAGAGGGGGGAGTAACAAACCTTAGTGTGCCCATTTCAAGCTGCCAAAGAAAACTATACCGATGAAACACATTCAAGCAACAGCTTCTGTTTTACTATTGATTGGTATTGATCTCTCAATCTCACTCTCTGTGCAAGAGTATGAGAATGAGAGACAGAGAAATTGGTAATCCATTCATCCATCACTTTATTTATATCCTGCCTTTCTCCCAAATATACAAAAATACAGAGAATACAATAAAACACATATAGTTAAAAACATACAAAATCAAGATTAAAACAGTATTAAATAACAGCATAATTAAAACTAATTAAAATCTTATTTTAAAACAGATTTTTTAAAGTACAACATAATAAAGGCCATTTTTGTTCAAACCATTTTCCAAAAGCTTGCTGGAAAAGATAGGTCTAAACCTGTTGCCAAAAGGAAAACAAAGACCCATTCTAACTTCAGTAGGGAGGGGTTTTCAAAGTGTGGGAGCAGTCACAGAGAAGGCCTTTCCACCAACCGTGTCTGTAAAAGCAGTGGTCCAGTTCAGATTGTTTAAACTAGAATGGACAACATGCAGCTGCCTAATAGTAATAGCCACATGCAAGCAATCAGTTCAAACATCTGGGAAGACTGGTCTGTCTCTTCTTTAGCATTCTCCTTGTGACAGTGCAGAGAAAAGAAGGTGTGGCCTGTCCACAACCAGATGTGTCTATTTTGCACTTTGTTATTGCACTTTGATCCCACTATAATGGTTATAGTTGAATCCTGTGATATCTTGTGATTTATAGTTTTGTAAGGGACTGGAACCGTCCAGTTAAGAATTCAAAAAATCCTCCCTATATTGTAAATGCTAGGATTCCATAGGATGGCATTGTGGTACTTAATGTAAAATCATAATGCTGTAGTTGTACATCATGAAAGAGATAAGCTCTTGACTGTTCTCCCCTGAAGAAACATAGTTCTCAACAAATAAAAAGTTTCCCCATCCTTCATGGTTTTGAATTAGATTATTGGGAACAAGCTGCAGTGAGCAAGCTCCCATTCCTCTTTTTTCTACAAAGGAGAAGAAGAAAAACTACAGATCTGTATTAGTGTACTTGTAACACTATGGGAACTGTGGTTTGTTCTAACAGTTTTAAACAAAGAAGAAAGCATAAAACACACCTAGGGCCCAAATCCAATTGGTTAGTCCCAACTACAGCAGACTCACTGGATCAATTATTGAACACTTATATGAATCCACTGATTCAATGGATCTACTGCATTTGAGACTACTAATAGAAATCAAGATCTACTTTGTTAATCAGTCTTTGGTTAAACCACATTTCCCTGAATTGCTATGTAACTAGCAACATAAGCATCTGATTGTGCAGCACAGTCCATTTCTGGATCCAGGAGTTATTGCCTGAGGCAAAGAGCATGCTCCTATTTTACAGAACCTAGAAATCTCAGTTCTGAAAAAAAATCTCAAAACAGCTGAGTGAGCACTAACTATTGACCAACTGAGTAGAAAACATTGTGGGGGAGGATGAAATGGAGCATTCTTGAAAAGAGCATTGCTAGTTGGAACCCTCCATCATCATCATCATCATCATCATCATCATCATCACCACCACCACCACCTACACCAATTATCCCCTATTATCAAATGAGCAATGCAAGCTCAGCAATCTTTACAATTCTCATTTTTGTGATACTTTATAATAAAGCTATTCATTCTTGATTGATCCAAAATACTAAAATGAAAGTTCCAGCATAAAAACAGAACACAGATCACAGACAAAGCTCACAGATGACAGGGCATCATTAATCAATTCATCTCTTGCAAAATGATGAAATGGATTCTGCAGAGCTCTTTCTCATATTATAGTGGTAGACTGCTATCGATGAAGGGATTATGTGTATCATATGTTGTTCAAGGACTTGAGGATTAAAAATTAAGAGCTCTTCGGTGATTTTCCAAAACACTTACAGTAGCTGCCTGGCCATAAGCCACCCAGTTCTTCTGAGATGTTACAAAAGCTATGCCATGAGCAGACTGAAGATTGTTGTAATAATTTTGCTTATAAAGACAAGGGTTTCCAGGTCAGGAACATCCCAGGCCCTAACATTTCAGAGCCAATAACTGCAATCATGAGATATCCCCTGGTGGTGTCATAGGGCTGAGCACCAATGACATCACATTAAACATCAATCAGGGGCTAAAAACCCTAAAGGTACCAGATCTTGCCTGATTGTGGAAGCTCTGGTTAATACCTGGATGGGAGACTGCCAACAAATACTTGGTGCTGTAGGCTATATTTGAGAGGATGGAACTAGCAAAACCATACTGAGTATTCCTTGCCTAAGAAAACCCTTTGAATTCATGGAGTCACCATAAATTGACAAGTGACTTGAAGACATGCACACACAGTTTAATTCTAATAATAAAACCCAAGTCTAACAAATTAGAAAATATTACTCTGGTTAGAAATTCACATACTCTGTATTGAGCAGAAGAACTCTACTTTTCCCAGCTCTGTTTTTAATACCTTTGCAAGAACTGTCAGGAGCGCCTGTTATCAGCTCCTGCTGATATGCCAGTTGCGCCCTTTCCTGGAAGTAAGGGACCTAGAAACTGTAGTGAATGCACTGGTAACCTCACGACTCAATTTCTGCAATGCACTCCGCATAGGGCTACCCTTGTACCTAGTCTGGAAACTACAGTTAATACAAAACATGGCAGCCAGGCTGATCACTGGCAGGACTAGAGGTGATCATATTACACCTATTCTGAAATCTCTTCACTGGCTTCCTATTGGTTTCTGGGCGCAGTACAAAGTGTTGATGATTACCTTTAAAGCCCTACATGGCTGGAGTTCAACCTATATAAGGGATCACCGCCCTGCACCCTCAGGTCCTCTGGGAGGAATTTATTGCAACCCATACAAACCAGACTAGCAGCAGCGTCCCAGAGAATGTTCCCCACTGCCACTCCTAGACTATGGAATGCCTTGCTGGAGGAGATCCGTCAAATAACCAGCCTAGACAGCCTCAAAAAAGCTGTCAAGATGGATCTCTTCCGGCAGGCCTTCCCAGAATAGTTCAATCTAATTTCTCTACTCTCCCTACTTTATGTAACCACTGCCACTACTAGAAAATTGCTGTCATTTGAACAGGTTTAATTTTTAAACTGTATTATATTTAATCCTGTTTCAAAGGAAGGGGGGTCAATATATTTATTTAAAGTATGTATTATTCCAATATATTCTAGTCATGTAAGCCGCCTTGACTGCTGCAGCAGAAAGGTGGGATATAAGAATAAAGTTTATTATTTATTTATTATTTATAACTGCTTTCAAGGATACATGGGAGTCATAGTCCAACCAGAGAAGATTGCCAGGATTTGCTTCAAACAGAAAACAGTCTTACAGTAGCCAGTCCAAAATAGCCTGCAACAGCAGTTGGGCAGGGGAGGAATATACTGTACTGTATGTGTGTGAATTTCAAGCCAAGGCTCTTTAGGACCAGAGAGCAGTGTCTAGACATGAGATCTGGGAACCCTAACACAGGCCCCTCTGTGACAGAGAAAAATTAGATGAAGCAGAGAAGATAAAGACAAAGAAAAATTCAAGTTGTAAAGTTGTAAAGTTATTGTGCTTTGTTGTGTATTCAATGAATTAATTTGGTTTTCTTTGTGCATGTTTAAGCTGCCCCACCACCCGCAAAAACAAAACAAAGAAAAACCACCATAAGTTGTTTCTCACCAATATCTTGGTCTTCCACCAAGGTAAAGATTATTGCCTGCTAAAAAGCCTGCTAAATTATGACTATGGTTCATAAATGCTTGTACAGAGTTCAGGTGTAGGAGGGCTATTATCCTAAATGGAGTGAGTTTTCCATTGGGGAGATGAAAGATGTAGTAGTTTTCTTTAAACATGCATAAGCATACATTCATAAGTAGCCACACTTGCAGGCATTCACAAACATGCAAGGAAATGAAAACAAGCAAAACAAAGAAAGATCTTGGGAAGACAGTGGGCCCTAATTCTCCCACTCACCCTCCACAAAAAAACTCTCAGCTGTTTCTCACCAATCTCTTGGTTTTCCATCAGGGTAAGGATTATTGCCTTGTAAAACAAAACTGCCAAGTTTAATATTCATAACCATCACATTATTTTATGAGCTACTAAGAGAGTTATTAGCTCTTTGTGGGAAGCTGAAAAGAAAAAAATGGCCACTTATTTCCTCTTTATCATGTAGTTTATGGCACGGTTGCCATTAAAAATAGTTGCATATATCTGTACATCATACATTTTACAAGCTAGTAAAGAAAATGAAGTATAACTAGATCAGGACTGACCAAAGACATTTTGCTGACTGAAGAACAAAATGGAGCCTTCTCAGTTCATGGACAAAAGGCAGGCAGTCCAGTAGTGGAACCTCTGATTGTTACACAATACACAATTACTGTCTAGTATTATATTACACCTTAACTGTCACAGCAAGATCCTATGAAATCCTGGGAGTTGGAGTTTGGTGAGGTACTATAGCTAGGGTTGCCATAAGTGAGGACCTCCAAACCGGGACAAATGTAGGACAAATGTAGGGCAACATTTTCAAATGTAGGACACATTTTTATAAAAATGGAGGACGCACCAAAAATTGAGTTTTTTTAAAAAAAATTAATATAAATGCATGTTTTTAGGCATGATCAAAATGGAGGACATTTTGGCATTATTCTTAGACAGATGGCAGAAATGTACTTGCCCTCGGGTTCAACTTTACTTCTCAGAAGTCTGTACTTGGGCAAGGGACTGTGGTTTTTCTTCACTGTGCATGAGTTTGTAAAAATCACAGCAAGTTACATTGGCCGTGCCTCAGAGGCTTGTTGATATCAATATCACCATCATCATCATCATCATCATCATCACCACCACTATAATTGGCCAAGAAAGGCAGACTTGTTAGCATTCAAAGCACCATAAATACACAAAAAATGCACTTGCATATATTTAATAATAAAAAATAATGAAAAAATAAATAAAAACAAGGCAGGGGTGTATATATTTGATAATAAAAATTAATGTAATAAAATAAAAAACAAGCAATAATAAAAATTAATGAAATAAAACAAAAACAAGCAATAATAGAATTAATGATATAAAATAAAAACAAGCAATAATAAAAATTAATAAAATAAAACAAAAACAAGCAATAATAAAATTAATGAAATAAAATGAAAACAAGCAATAATAAAAATTAATAAAATAGAAAAATAAAAAACAATAATAAAAATTAAAAATAAATAAATAAAATAAGTATTTTATATTTTTAAATATAATTTAAAAACACCAAAAAGCAAGGCAGACCTAATGGCCACTAACTCAGCTTTTCCTCCTCCTCCTCCTCCTCCTCCTCCTCCTCCTCCTCTGGCCCAATTCTGCCCTGGCCTTCAGTCACCCTTCCTCCTGCTCCTTCCTCCTCCTCCTCCTCCTCCTCCTCCTCCTCTCCCCCCTCCTCCTCCTAGAAGTGGGGCAGGCACACGCGTGCAGAGGGAAGTGGGGCGGGCAGGCGCGCGCACTGCCACTAGCCCCTGCTGAAGCCTGGGCGGCGCGCAAGCCTTCACAGTGGGGGCATGGTGGCGGCGGCGCTTCTGCCACCGAGGAAGAGGAGGAAGGCGGAGCCGGAGGAGGAGGTGGGTTAGCGCCGCAGCAGCTGCATTAGCAGCAGCGGCAATGGCCGGAGCAGGCCCCCAAACCGGGAACAAGGCACGGGTGGGGGCCCAAACCGGACCGGGACCGGGAGGGGCCCCCCGAAACTGTGATTGGCACGGGGGCCACCGGGTTATGGCAACCCTAACTATAGCTCTCTGATTAAGAATGTGAAATACTCTAAAATGCATATCCTAGGGGTTGAGTGCAGCAGTGTAGCTTTTGGGACACATGATTCTGTCCACTGAGGATCTGCCACCTGAAATAGCTGTCTCATTCTACCAAAAGGTAGAGCCAGCCCTGAACTACACCCTCAAATTCATAGTAAACAGATGCAGTTTAAGATTATTTGGCCGAGAAAAACATAAAACTGCAGTGAACTATTATAAATACTAGCAAATAAATTCAGGCTATTGGCTACAAAATGCAGAATCCCTGAGCCAGTAGTAGTCTTGAAGCTGCATTGAAAAAATAGCATTTCCAAGTTCTGCTTGCTACTATGGCTACATCACAAACAGAATCTAGTGTAGCTAGAGTGTTACACCCTAAGATGAATAAATTATTTTTTTTAATGTTTTAGTATGAAATAATCATCCTGTAAATGTTCATACCATCTCATGTATGTTGCCAACCTTTTCCTTGGCAAGGCACTGCTGTTGGTTGTGTGCATTCAAGTCATTTCCAACTTATGATGACCCTAAGGAAAACCTTGGCAATACAGTGGACCCTTGTTGTATGCTGGGGTTTGGTTCCAAGATCCCTTGAGTATAACAAAATCCGTGTATATTCAAGTCCCATTAAATATAATGACATAGCAAAATGGTGTCCCTTATAAAAAATGGAAAAATCAAGATTTGATATTTGAAATTTATACTTTTTTTGAACATTTTCAAACCATGTATGCTTGAATCCATGTATAAGAAAGGCCGACTGTATTTGTTCATAAATGGGTTGGCTTTTCCTTCCTCTGAGGCTGTGAGATTGCAGCTTGTCCAAGGCCATGGTTTTCCATGGATGAGTGGCAATTCAGACCCTGGTCTCCAGAGTTGTAGTCCAATGCTCAAACCACTGGCACTCCTCACAAAGCTTTCTTTCCTTTAATGCCTACCTATCAGACAGAAGTTCAGCAGATAAGGCTTTCCTCATCACTGTATGCTTATGCTAGGAAGAAAGATCAACTTCTGAACTTCTCCACAGCTTATATTTGTTACAAGAGCCCTTGTAAAGGGAAAAGGGGGGATACCTTGTGCTAAAACAGAAGATTATACTAGTAAAGATGTGAAGCAACAGAACAAAGGATGGATTTGTTACATGGCATTCCACCTCATTCATACACTCTCTTTCATTACTTATTGTCATTAAGTATGCCACCATAATCAAAGTAATATCAATCAGTCAATTGGAAAGACAAGCAAACGAGTTCAATTTCATACTCTGGGCTCATGTTCCCTTTCCTCCATTTATCTTCATTAGCAGCATCTCACTGGATTTTCCAGAAATAAAAGATTGTCCATTAAAAAGCTTTTAAGATTTTCTGTTTAGGAAAGGTAGAAGGAAACCAGAAGGGTCAAATACAGCATTCATTTTAGAATAATGTCTATGGCAAGTATAAATATAGCTTTAAAAAGTTGCTGTTTGAACTACAGCTCCCAAAATCTTGCAATGTTAACTCTTACCTTTCCTTGTTTCCATTTGATATATTGTTGCTGGGTTTATGTTGTGTGCCTTCAAGTCCTTTACGACTTATGGAAACCCAAAGGGGACCCTATCATGGGGTTTTCTTGGCAAGATTTGTTCAGAGGTTTGCCATTGCCTTCCTCTGAGGCTGAGAACATGTGATTTGCCAAAGGTCACCCAGTGGATTTCATGGCTGAGCTGGGAATCGAACCCTGGTCTCCAGAGTCATAGTTTAAGACTCAAACCACTATGCCATGCTGGTTCCAGGAGAATTCATTTGGTGCCTGCTGATGTGAAGAATGCATAGGGAAGGGACAAGGAAGTCTTTAAGCTTTATCACACTTTACCTTTATGGCGTTTTGATCACTCCAGATCCGCTGCAGAGATTCATGGGAAACAAATTGTACTGCATCTTATTCCATTTCCACAGCAATTTTGCAATTAAAACAGTCCACACACAGATTTCTCTTCTGCAGTACAAGCACAGTATGACATCACAGCCTCCACCCCATCCTGCCCTTTATCTTCATGACTGGTCCTTTTTTTCTCTTTTTTCTTATATGCCAGCATACCAACATACCAGAAAGAACTCATAATAGTGCTGTTTCATCAAAAGAGGTTGAACAGGAGAAGGTGACCACATTGCCCCCCACCATTTGTTTATTTCATGTGTGGATGAAACAACTTGTTCTCAACTTTTCGTTGGACTTCTATGAACCCCTTTTTAAAAAAAATTACAGTGCATACTTTAGTATGTCAGGGAGTGCTTTGCTGTCATGCCATTTTAGTGTTATAGTGTTATGGTGTTTCACCATTGTGAGGGTTTAAACATACAGATGTGATCTTCCTGGCACAGTCCCCAGAAGTAGTCTGTGTACCACCAGCTCAAATCTGGGGAATTCTGAGGGCAGTACTAGCTGGCCACACGCTCAACCTCCCCACATCCCACCCAGTCATGGGATTCTCATGGAAGAAAGTGGGATCAGAGTGCCGCACCCAAAGAACTACTGTTTTGAAGCACAAGAGGTTGTCATTAATGGATTATTTGCAACAGGCAAAAATGTGGATTTACCATGACAGTATAACAGTATGACGATAGGACACATACAGTGTCATGCAGTACAGTGGGCTTGTTGCCTGTGCTGTCACTCCAGCATGCTAGCATGCTGTTGTAATGTGATAAACTCATAGTGGAATGGTAGCAAATAATGCCATTGCTAATCAGAACATCCCAGCACTTAGCCCCAGTGAGTCTGCTGTTTTTTATTTATATTGATGCCTACAGAAATCTTGTCACATGGTGATGTAGTAGAATCAGCCCTACATCATTGCATTATAATGTTTCTGTAAGCATTCCATTTGAGCTGAAATCTTTCTGTTTTTGTCAGTATAATTTTTATATTATTAAAGTTTAATGATAAAACAAAAGAGTTTAAGATCAACTAAAACCTGGGTAAAAACGAAGCCTCTTTGTATGTGAGGCAACTGTAAAATTATAAAGCACTGTCATGCCTATATTTCAAAGTATAATGAGAAGAAACTTCACCAATATAGTTCTACGATGAAATCTATAAAGTGCTTTTGAATTTTAGAGTAGGCAAAGTCTTCTAAGTCAAACAGAAGTCAGGAAGGAACAGAAGGAGGAAAGATGTGAGAGCAGAGCTAAAACCAGAAGATGTGATTCCTTAGTTTTCTTTTCATTTCTGCCAGTAAGTTTTATGCTCTTGAGAAATGCTGTGTACAAAAGAGTTTGCAAAAGTATTGATGAAAACTCACCAGGTACCCCAAGTAACTCACAGACTGATGTCAGATGCTTAAAAACCATCAAGATGCCAAAAAAAAGAAAAGAAAAGAAAAGAAAAGAAAACTAGGTTTTCTCTGATGTTCCTGAGAATATAGGGATCATTAAATGAAACTGAAAGATGGGAGATTCAGAGCAAATAGAAAGAAAATACTTCTTTCTGCCAATGGTAGTTAAAATGTGGAATTTGCTACCACTAGCAATGGTTACCAGCTTGGGGGTGAGGATGATGATGATTTCTTACCCTTTATGACTTTAAAGGGGGACTGGGGGGAAATCCTGGATGCCAGGGTCAGCTGTTGCTGTTAAGCGATAATAGAAAATATTCCTTCCAGTAACAGAATTAGGGAGCTTCTAAATAAGCAATGGAAGGGAAGCAAGAAGCGGATAGGAAATGTACATCATAATCTTTGACCATTCTAGGGGACAGCTTTGACTTGTGTATCCATTGCTGAACGTGTGATTTGTAATTCCCCCCCCCCCCAAACTGAACATGACAGAAGCTCACTTCTGGCTCTAGAAAACAAAACAAAACAGAAAATGCATCCTTACACTAAAGCAGGGATGGGACTCATGTGGCCTCCAGGTGTTGCCAGACTAGAACTCCCTTTTAGGTGCACAAGAAGGCCACAAAACATGATAAGAATGCCTCCAATGTCCCCTCAAGAGCATACATGGGATTTATTTATTTATTTATTTATTTATTTATTTATTTATTTATTTGCAATGGTGGCTGTGATCCTCCAAGGTCTGGAGATCTAATCTGCCCCCCTGGCCTTCTACAGTTGCCCACCCCAGGTCTAAGTGCTGGAGAAATGGGAGTGCATGCAAGAGACATGTTGCCTGACTTATTATATGCTGTTTACATACCCTCCACCTGCTCCAATTTGGGAGGGACAGACCCAATTAAATCTCTGATGTCCTACTCTTTTAAAATGTCCCAGTTTCTCTCTCTTTTTCTCACTTCTTTGTCCTTGGCTTTACTTGCTGCAAACAGAGTTCAGAGTGCAAAACTGATTAGCATTCAACTCAGCAGGAAAAAGAGCAGGGCTGGAATCTTCACCTTCCCAGTAAGCTCAGGCAAAAGCAAACTGCTGCAGCCTCTTCTAGCTGGTGTGTTCATCTGCACTAATAACTTGTGCCACACTCTGATGTTGCTTGGCCACATGTGTGCCAGTTTTTATCAGTAAAATGTTGGAGGGTATAGGTTTGAGGGCTTCCTAAAAGCAACATTAACTGTCATAGCTACTATTTACATTTCCTTTGTCCTCCCCTGACCTACAGCACTACCCAGCTACAAATTCCAGGATTCCACAGGATGCAGCTATGACAATTCAAGTGGTATCAAAAAGGTGTGTCTCGAAAAAGAAGAGTGCCTTTTCACTCTACATAATTGTAGAACTGGGAAAACATTTGAACTGCTAAGACTCCATTCTATGAAAACCTGAAATTAGTAGTTTGGTAAGGTGCTTGAAATTCTCTGTTGAAGAGCAATAAAGCCTCACCAGACTACAAATTCCACGATTCATTAGTATGTAGGCTAATCAAATGGTATCAAAATATTATAATTGTGTAATGTACAAGAGACTGAAGACCTGAGAAGAGCACTGACCGTGAAAATGCTTACCAAGTTCACACATGGACACTAAACTAAGCAGAAATTGAAGTTGTTTTGTCCCAGTTTACTCCCCATGGTGAAATTTTATTTAGTTATGTATTAAAATTTGTATACCCCTCCCCATATCCGAAGAAAATGAGTACAAACAATTCAAACCATTTAAAATTTAAGGCCATAAAAATAAATTATAGTCTAAAAATCTATTAAAACAATGTATCAAGTCATAACCATTTCTCAACTGGATATAAGCATTAGCTATCAAAAGCTCCAGCTAAAAAATAAGTTAACTTAGCACCGAAATGAAGCCAGTGCCAGCACCAACTGGATCTCTAAGGGGAGGGCTTTCCATAACTGGGTTGTGTTATATTTCTATTTAAATTATAATAATTTATTTATAAGTTTTGCACCTTCCATATCTTTATATATATAGCATTTCATTAAAATCTGTATAAACCTCTATCTCCTTTTTTGTGATGTGTTTCTTTAAATAATGCATAACTGGCCACTCAATATTACTGAATGAGACTAAGCCAGTTTCCAACATTATTTATAACCCTCCAGGTTTAACTGCAGAGTTATTTTCTTCTCCATGTAAATGCATTGCAAGGGAGATTTCCCCTTCTAATTACAAAAAAAGAGAAGCTTGACAAAAAAAGATGAGCCATCTGCTTCAGACAAGAATGTTTGTCAAATATATGACAGCAGCACGGCAGGATGGACTATTTTCTCATTGCCAGTGGAGTTTTCTCTGCCAAGTTTGTAGGTGGCTGACTGACGGCTTGTTGAAAACTAAGGTGGAAAAAATATATGTAGTATGTTCTGTACCACCAGTGATGCTAATGTAGGCAAATGTTGCTTTAATGGATCTAATTATGTTTCACTGCCTATTAAAATAAAACCAGGGTACCTGTATCTAAAGGGGACAGCTGGCAAGCTGGAAATTGACTGACAGCAAAAGGGAAAGATGAATAATGCTCCATTTTGGTTTGCCATATTGATATATGTGGGCTGCATGCAACCTACTTGTTGGGCTACATGCAATCCCCTGTGCAACCCAGCGTGGGTCCCTGTCATTAATAAAATTAGACAGACATTACTCCAGAAATTTCAAGGGGATGCAATTGTCTATTTTAATATTAGGGAGGTTGAAATAGCCCCTTTCCCCTCCAAATCTGGAAGTTACCAGGCGAGTTAGAGCCTATGCAAACTGGCCATAAAGGTTGGCCTGGGGGCAGAGTCGGGTCATGTCGTCCATATGATGCACACCCTGACTCCTCCCCCCCAGAGCAGTGTGACACCATGTGTCACTCCACACAGCACGCAGCGTCATGGCGCTCTTCTGGTGGTCCGTGAACAAAAGAACTACAAAGGTAGATTGGAAAGAGAAACAGCAGAATTAAAATTCATCCATAAACTACAGTCCCTCAGCATTGGATTGAACAGGAACAATGGCTTCCTGACTCATTATACACATTTCATCACTATCTGACCCCATCCTCATGGGGGCATCCTACAATCAGCTATTCTCCCCACTTGCAGGCTAGTTTCCAAGGCCAAACTGGTCTTGCCATCTCATTTTCATATCCAATGTCTGTCTTTGTCCACAAATGACCATTATTAAAAATGGACTTGCTACTTCATTTCCATTTCCAAAGTATTTTGAATTTGAATTGACATTCTCACATACTTATGGCATATATATGTCTGTCCCTGGCTTTCACTCCACCAAAACAGATTTGAGGAAGTAGACTGAAGTCTATGAAAGCTCATGCTGCCAAATTTTTTCTTTCGGTTAATCTCAAAGGTGCTACAAGATCTCTCTACGTACTGATTCTAACACAGCTACAGTATATCTTTGAACAAAAAACAGTGTCCTGATTGTGTATATGCAATATACAGTACCTCAATATAGAACAATTACAGATCTGTAACTCTAGGTTATAAATTTGTAACTGTAATATAGGATGCCAGCTGGGGTACTGAAGGGGAAATGCTGATGCACGTGTTAGTGGCAAACTAAGTAGCATGTGCAGCCCAATTCTTCCTGTTTAAATCTTCACATGTTGAGGAGACTGTGTGCAAAGGGTCTGAAGCTGAACTCAGTGGCAGCAAGTACCTCCCATGTCTCATGCCAACAGGCATTGAATCTGCTCCGGCTTTCATAGATTTATCCAAGGTATTGGACCTATTGGCTGGGTCCTGGGGTAGCCATATTGGCCAAATAGCAAATCCAATAACATCAAAAATCCACTAAACAATTATACCTTTATTGGGCCTACCAAAATGCACAATATACGTGTTGCAAGCTTTCAAAGTTCCACTGGCTTCTTCATCAGGCAAAGTTTAAAAACTATACATGGGGGGGGGGTGAAAATGTTAGTCTTAGGCCTGCATTTTGCTGTTTTTAATTATTATTATTATTATTATTATTATTATTATTATTATTATTTCTATACCGCTTTTCTGCAGTGATCAAAGCGGTGTACATAGTAAAATTATTAAAACAACATAAAATTAAAACCACATTACATTAATTACAATATACAATTAAAATCCAATTCATAGGTGTATGTAAGTGAGAGGGAGAAAAGGGGATCGAACATAACTTCAGTGAACATGGGTGAATGCTTGTATAAAGAGAAAGGTTTTAAGTCTCTTTTTAAACAGTTCAAGGGAGGTAATGAGACGGAGCTCCTCGGGAAGACTATTCCAATGCTTGGGGGCCATTACTGAAAAGGCCCTCTGAGAAGTAGTAGCATATCTCGAAGTAGGGACTTCGAGCAAGTTCTTCCCGGTTGTTCTGAGAGTGCGCGGCGGATTATATGGGGAGATGCGGTCCTTCAAGTAACTCGGGCCCAAGACATATAGGGCTTTATAGGTAATAAGCAACACCTTGTATTGTGCTCAGAAGCAAATAGGCAGGCAGTGAAGATCTTTTAAGATTGGTGTTATGTGGTCAAACCTGGAACGACCAGTGACCAATCTGGTGGCCATGTTTTGTACTAGCTGAAGCTTCCAAGTTTGGTACAAGAGTTGCCCCATGTAGAGCGCATTACGAAATCCAAACGAGAGGTTACCAGAGCATGTACCACCGTTTCAAGGTCCCTTTGGCCCAGGTAGGGTCGCAGTTGGCGTATCAACCGAAGTTGATAACAAGTGCTTCTGACCGTCGCATCAAGTTGGGATGACAATTGCAGGGACGAGTCCAGAAGCACTCCCAAACTGCAATTGAGTCCTTCAGGGGAAGTGTGACTCCCTTCAGGACAGGTGCACAAATTTCCTTCCCCGGTCCTGGAAAACCTACCACTAGTACTTCCGTTTTCTCTGGATTCAAGCTGAGTTTGTTTTTTCTCATCCAGCCCAAGAGACACCAACCTTAGACACTGCAGCAGTCGGCGATACAGATAAACATATCTGGGTGTCATCAGCGTACTGATAACACCATGCCCTGTGTCTCCGGATGATCTCTCCCAGCGGTTTCATGTAAATGTTAAATAGCATGGGGGACAAAATAGCTCCCGGAGGGACACCGGATGTCAGTTCCCTCTTAGAGGAGCAAATGTCCCCCAGCTGCACCATCTGGAATCTGCCCGAGAGGTAGGATCGGAACCACTGGAGCGCAGTGCCCCCAATACCCAACACCCTCAGGCGTTCCAGAAGGATACCATGGTTAATGGTATCGAAAGCCGCTGAGATGTCCAAGAGCACTAACAAGGACACACGTGTCAGGAAAAAGCCACATGGGATATATAGTCACAAGAAATATAATATGTATATGAATGTATTTGAAAGTAACATGACACAGCAAAAATTATTGAATTGTCACACAGGTGTTGTAAGTAATGTAGAAGGTCCTGAAAGCCAAGGACATATGAGGCAATGACAAAGTGAAAAGGTGCAAATTGATATCACCTGAGAGTCATTGAGTGGACAGTAATGTATGATGCAATGTGAGGTCTAGATTGAGGCAAGTATGGTATGTCAATCATAATGTATGTACACGCCCAGGAGGTGGCAACTGTATAATGAATAGAGAGACAAATGTCTATATAAGCAATAATGTATGACAATACTTTTTGTGGGCATTGAGGAGTATAGTAGTGTGAGTTTTGTGAGTAGTGAATTGTTTTGTGCATAGTGTATATATTAGAATAAAAGTAGATCTTTTTAAGAAGACTACTGTGTTGACTGGTGTCTTGAGAGCTGAACAAGAACCAGCAGACTCCAGAGAAGATTGGAAGACATCTTCAGCCAATTCTCAGAGCTACTGGTCAAACTGGTTGTTCTTCCGCTGACCAGGGGGGTGAGAGTGAAAGCCAGGAGAAGAGCTGCAACTCCCATCATCCCTAACACGGAGATCATCGACTAAGGCAACCATGGCAGTCTCAACTCCATAGCCCGCCCTGAAGCCAGTTTGAAATGGGTCCAGATAATCGGTTTCATCCAAGACTGCTTGGAGCTGGAAGGCAACTGCTCTCTCGATCACCTTACCCAAAAATGGCAGCAATGACACTGGCCTGTAATTATTTCTTATCAGGGGGTCTAGGGAGTTTTTTTTTTAGCAGTGGTCTGACTATTGCCAATTTCAGACTCGATGGAAACTGCCCCTCCCTGAAAGATGTGTTAATTATGCAGTGTAGCATAGATGTTACCACAATACCACCCTGGGATGTCAGCCATGAGGGACAGGGATCGAGAGAGCATGTTGTCTTCCTAACACTTCCAAGAATCTTGTCCACTTCATCGGTACTTACAAACTCAAAATGATCCAGTTTAATTAAGTCCACAGGCGCTCTGGACACCTCTCCCATAGATTCTGAAGAAATGCTAGTGTCGAGATCAGCCCTTATCCAAGAGATTTTATCTGCAAAGAAGTTGTTAAATTCGTCACAGCAGGCCTTAGTTGGTTCTAAGATAGGGTTCAGGGTGGGGGGTAGCTGTGTTAACTCCCTCACTACCCTGAACAGCTCTGCAGAACGCGACTCAGCAGACGCAATACGTGCAGCATAAAAAGAATTTTTACCTGCACCTATTGCCACTCCATAAGACTCCAAAAGAGCCTCAAGGAGTGTCTTGTCAGATAAGTGCTGATGTTTCCACCAGCTGCGCTCTAGTAGTTGTGCGGCCCACTTCATTTTCCTAAGATCTTCCGTATAACATAGTTGTTTATTGGAAGCGGGCTGAAAAGGAAGCTTAGGAGCGATACTGTGTATAGCCCTGGAGAGATCATTGTTCCAGATGTTATTCAGGGCATCAACAGAATCACCGTCAGATCCAACCATAAACCCCTCTAGGGCTTTTTGGAACCTTTTGGGTTCCATCAGCCTTCGAGGGTGGACCATCCTAATAGGTCCTCCATCCCCGGGGGGGATTTGGGTAGAAGCCTTGAGTCGAACCTCAACCAGGAAGTGATCCGTCCATGATAGGGCAGAGGTATTACAGATCTCTGCCCACGGATTGTCCATATCTGTACTGAAGATGACATCAAGTGTATTGCCAGCGCAATGCGTAGGCCCTGAGACCAATTGGGACAGGCCCATGGCTGTCATGGTAGCCATGAACTCCCAAGCCACACCTGTTAACTTTTGTGAGCTGGCCTCAAAAGGGATGTTGAGGTCCCCCAGAACAAGAAGTCTGGGAGACTCCAACACCAGTTCCAAGACCAGCTGTGTCAGCTCGGCTAGGGAGTCTGTTAGCGCACGGGGTGGACAGTAGACCAACAGAATCCCTATACTGTCCTTGGCCTGCAGGGTCAGGTAGATACACTCAATGAAGTCTGTTTTCTGGACTTGGTTCCTGGTTTGTTCTCAGTTCAAATGGAGGGGTATTTCTTGCAGGCTGACACCTCTTCCTTCTGGCCTTGTGGCTACTGGGAGATTCTCAAAGTCCAAGAAATTTAACATCCATTTGCAAAATAAAAGATACTTCCTTTGCAATCCAATATGTCTCCATCCATTGTGAGGTCACAGACCCCTTTGTTAGACAGAGAACACTGAATTTCTCAAGAAGTCTATTGAAAGGGGTTAGGATTCAGAACCTTCAACAGCTAGTAAGTAACCTTTTCACTGCTAGAGCAAGTGGCACACAGACATAGCAAAATTACATTCTTTCTTGATTGAGTCTCCCTTATCTGGAGTTCCAAAGGCCAAAATATTCCAAAATCCAAAATTGTCCACTTGGGTGGCTGAGATAACAATACCTTTGCTTTCTGATAGTTCGATTGTAAACAAACTTTGTGTCATACACAAAATTATTTTAAAATATTGTACACTCATCCCTCCACATTTACAGCTTTGACTTTTTGCGGATTTGATTATTCACAGATTTTATTAATATGTTGTCTCTAGGAATATGTAGGTCCTCTAGCGCAACTCTATGGTCAGCTTTAACCAAAAGTCACACTGGAGGACCTAGAGATTCTGAGAGAAGTGTTCTCTCAGGTAAAACCATAGAGTGTTTTTGTTATTTGTGTTTTTTCCACAATCATGGGGGTCCTGTGCCTCTAACCTCAGTGAATGTGGTTGGACGAGTGTATATACAATTACCTTCAGGTTAAGGTCTGTACAAAACATAAATGAACTTCATGTTTAGACTTGGATCCCATCTCCTAGATCTCTTCCAAAACACTGCTGGTGCCAAGCATTTTGAATAAGGGAGACTCAACCTGTACTAACACCTTTTAAAAACAACCTCCATCTTTACTAATGCCAGATACAAATGTAGCACTGACTAGAACCATTAAAAAGTTTCATCATCAGGTTGTACAAAACAAAATAATAGATTTTTTTCCCCCAAAGACAAAGTCATGTTAGTTTGTCACAGCATAAAAAGGAATCTGGGATAGTGGGAAGAAGGAATCAAGTGATACAGTAGGACTTATTTCAGTATGAAATAAGATATTAATCCAATTCTTCAGATGCACTGATGGAGTACAATATACTAGAAGGGGAAGAAACAGATTGTTATTTCATGAGTAATCTCTCTGCCTTTGCAGTAAAGCAATTTCTCTTCTGCAAGTTGTAGACTTCACTAATAATGAACCTTGGAGACTCTCTGGAGGCAGGTAATTGACAGCTGCACAAACGATGTGGCTGATGAGCCTATGGTTGCTTTCCAAGGCACTGTGGATAACCATGTTTGGGACAGGTTGTGTGATAAAAGCCAAATGGGCTCTGTTTTCAGCCTCTTAATGGAGGAACATCTGTGATGGATGGAGGGAGCAGGCGGAAGGGAGTGAAATTGACACAGAACTGTCAAAGCAAACACTGGGGTGTCGTTTCCTGAGCAATATTGCTGTGTTAGCTGGAAGCTCTCATATGATACAATATGTAAAACATGCATCAGATGGACCGGCTGGCAGAAATTCATTCTCCCTTGGTAGGCACAGTCCCGATCACTTGATCCACACATCTAGGTTTGCTAATTGGTGGAAGGAGAGGAGCAAACTGGGTTGGAATCTGCATGCCATGTGGAAGATTGAGGAAGGGGGGATCCTACCAGCTTGTATTGTGACAAAGCTTGACAGCCTAGTGTAGTGAAGCCAATAGACTGTCCGAAAAATGTGCCTACAAATCTGCAGCGCTATATAAATAAAGCATAATAATAATAATAATAATAATAAGGAATCAAATTAATACTTTTTGAAATAATTTTTAAGAGTATTATATCATAATAGTAAGGATTATTTACTAAGAACAGCATTCCATCAAAAGACCCTTCTGAAACAGCCAATTGACAGCAGGAGTCCTGATTGCTTTGGGCCTGGCAAGAGGTTTGAAGAGTTTGTTGCAAAACATATATAGTAAATTTAAAAGATGCATTCTGAAAAACAGGGATATTAGGGATATCAAAAGAAGCAAAAACTAGCATTCTAAATGTTTCTCCAGTTCTCTTCCAGACAGTAAAAGGGATTTAGGTGCATTACAAACGCGCACAAAGTACGCGCTCCACGCGTACTAGGGTTAGAAAGGGGCGTGCTAGGGTTAGGAAGGGTCTTACCTTCCTAACCGGCCCCGTCCCTAGTATGCGCATAGCACATAGTAAATGGCGGCACCTGTCCACACGGGGGCCGCCATCTTGACACAGCGTCCGGACGTCGCACATTGGAAGTGACGCCGAGAGTGCGCGCCTCGTGCCTCACGGTGCCACTTCTGGGTGCCAAGTTGAAGCACCATTTCAGCGCTTCTTTTTAGCTACGCCAGGAAGCCTCGTGGTCTGGCCGCTGGGGCTTCTCGGTGCAGCTAATGACGGTGGCGGCAGACCACCCGCTTTAGGGCGGTCTGTAACGCGCCTTAGATTCCTATATTAAAAATTACAGGCTCATGTTGCTCTAGATGATTATAAAATAAAGTTGTTGTTTTCCATACTTGGCAGAGACCTCCATTTACACAGTATGGAGTTGGTCAACCAGGGTGACAACAAAACAAGTGTTTTGTTTATGGCTATATGCAAGTAGTACATTGCACAAATTATTAAAGAAATTTATTTAGAGATGTGCCTTTTCTGATTCTTCGAGACACACACACAATCTGGGTTTCCTCTTCATGCACTGAAATATTCTTCCACTTTTTGAACAATATTTCCTTCTTGCAAATACCTCTCTCTCTCTCACGCTCTCTCTCTCACACACACACGTACAGGGAGAAGATGAATTTAGCCTTTGTGCACAACTAGCTTTATTCTTTCTTTAGCCTCATCCCTGCTGAAGCTAACCAAGGCACAATGTGACAGAAGGGTATTGATAGGATTACCCCAGGCTTTATACAGTTCAAAGACACCAAAAGGAAATTGTGATTATAAAAAAAGTAGGCATCTCTGAATGCTCTTCACACGTGTGACAATTCTGTTGGAAAATACCTCATGCTGCCAGTGATTATCTTCAAATATATCATATAGGTTGGTTTTTATGTCTCCTTCCCCTCCCCCCCTCCCCAAAGCTGGAACTTAGGGCAGTTGGCAGGATAGGAAGAAACACAAAAACATGTTGATAAGAACATATAAAAACATATGGTTAAAATGCCATTAAACTATCTATTGAATAAAGACCATTTCAAACATAGCCATTTCAAAACAAAACAAAACAAAAATCTCACAGTGCACTAAGAAAAGCCATTATATTGTAAAAGAAAGTCTGTTGGAATAAAAAGGTCTTCACCTGCTGACAGAAGGACAGCAGGTATGCCAGGTAAATGCCAGAGATAAAGCAAGTCCAAATGCACTGAGGACCATATGTAATGAAGGCTGAGCATTCCCAATTCAACTATTCAGAGAAATGTTCTTTCCATCCATGAGTCACTGCTGAGAGCTTCATTCACAAGCGACCTTTCTTTTTAAAGAAGGTACAGGGAGGCAGGGATTTGGGTTTGGTAGCAGAGGAGACTATGGAGAAGTGTGAATTTGCTGTGCATATTCTTAAAAAGAAAGCAACATGGGATGAGATGTTTCTTTCTGTATAGGGGCAGAAAGATTGCCAGACAATAAGGCACTGACACCAAAGGATGCCAAAGAGAACAAATAACAACAATAGGGCTTGCTCTTTATAAAATGATTTTCTGCAGAGGATGTCATTTTTTGATCTGGGGAAACAGTGGATACCAGACAGTACTGAAATGTTGATCTTTGCCTGCTGAAGCAAATGATGATGCTCATAGCATGATACAGCTACAGAGCCAGAGAAGAGAGTCTGAAAATCATCTCTGTGCTCTGCAGGTTCTTTTAAAAATGATTAGTACTGGCATCCAGAGAAAGAAGAAAGAGGTACAGATGGTTTTCCAGTTGCCAGAGTAAGCAGACCTAAATAAATATTTAGGGGCAATATTTAAAGCTTTGGCTCCTGGCTAGTCAGTTTGAAAACTGTTGCATTGGCAACAAATATAACACCCAGTTTTGGGTTGTGGTTTGGCTAGCTTTAAACAATTTGTGGCCTGACCAGCTAGTATGCTAGTGGCCACTCTGCTCAAGCATTTTAAAACTAAACGTTTATTCTAGATGCTTTACATTTCGGCCTATTCAGAGGAATGCTCAGAAATAATTTGCTGCAGAAAAAAAATATTACCCTTCATCCATTAAAATTTTCAACAACAAATTTAGAATACATTATTTCAGGCAAAAATCTTGTTAGTGCCTTATACATGCGTAAGTTTCTTAGTGGATGTTGTTGGACATTTTTGTCTGATGCAGAACATCTGCAATTAGTTCAAGGTATTAGAAGCAAGAAAGTGTTGGCAGTGCCATTGTGCAAGGATATGCATTGTGTATAGCTGTGTCATGTATATGGATGCGTGTTTGCATATTGGACAGAGGTAAGCATAGTGTGTTGGACATTGATGTACATTTCTGAAATTGTACACTGCATACACATTCAGTTGCACTTTTGATATCTTTGTTTACTTGTGCAACGCTATCATTCAGCATAACGGGTTGGTAGCACAATTAATGTGTAATTCTTCATGCAGTGATTTATGTTATGCAAACCCACTGTAGAATCTTGACTGCGTCTGTTAAACACCAAAGCTGGAATCCACTTGATGCACTATACCTGTGTAGCTAACTATGCTAACTTACGCAGTAGAGGCAAGAAGAAAAAGGGTGAAGGCACAGAAGCTGTGAAGGAAGTCAAGCATTAGAGAAATAGGTTGCTCAGATCTGGAAGGTTTTGTTTCCCTCCCCTTGCTACTGCACCACAACCCTAGAAAGAGTGCAATCATAGTAAAGAGCAGTAGCAGGATTCTAGCCAAAAAGTATTATTTATTTGTTTGCTATCACCTACCATTTCATTGAGACCCAGTGTGAAGGTTTGAGTGCTGAACGAGGACTCTAGGAGACCAGAGTTCAAATCACTGCTGAGCTGTGGAAACTCACTGGGTGACCTTAAGCAAGTCACATTTCAGTCTAAGAGTAAGACAATAGCAAATCTTCTCTGAATAAATCTGATTATGGAGAGCCTAGGGTAAGATTGCTATGAGTTGGAGTCTGAGGCTGAGAGAGTGTGACTTGCCCAAGATCATCCAGGAGGTTTCCATGGCAGAGTGGGGATTCACACCCTGGTCTCCAAAGTCACAATGCTCAAACTACTACACCATACTGGCTCTCTACATGATCTAGCTCCTCCTAAATCTTTCAGACCACATTTCTCTTTACTGGATTCATTCTGTGAATTCTAGGCTTTTCATCCATGCAATGGTTGCTCCTTTCCTTGTTTTTAAATCTCACTTTAAAACTTCCATGTTTTCCAAGTTTTACATGTCCTAAAATGCAAAGATATACTGACAAGGAAAACACAAGGAAAGGGGAATGGCAATGATGGAGACGATTACATCCAGCAGATACTGCTTGTTGTTCTGTCCCCCTGAGGCCACAGTAGCAGTTGGGATGGAGGAAAGGCCTTTCATTGGTTGCTGGGGCCTAAAAATTAGACTGTGATAAAAGCATGCTGGTACTAGGAGTTTATCAGACAAGGGAAATTGGAAGTATAATCCAATGGCAATCCGAACGCAATCATGGGGTTTAACGTTATTGCGTTATAGACTACCACATGCAATTTCGGGCAATGGGAAGTAAGTCCAAATGCAATCATGGAGTTTCACGTTATTGCATGATAGATTACCACACGCAATTTCGGGCAATGGCAAACTATTTTCAGGCAATGGGAAGTCAGTTCAAACCCAATTCGAATTCACATAAATTCGCTGAACTAGTGAATTCACGTGAATGCATTCTGGCCCCATTTTCTTTTCATTCGGAATTAAGAGAAATTCTTCCCGTGTGATAAACTCCCTAGTCATACAAAGTAGCAGTAGCAGTACCATGTTACTTTATCATCATGTGGTTTTGTATGCTGTATCTTTGTTTTATTTGAATTTGAAAGTGCAAAGGCAGACTTGATGATAAACATAATGACCATGGAAGATCTACATAAATTCAACACAGACAATGAAGAAATTGAAATAGTTAGAGTTCCCATACCTTGGATCAAACACTGCAGTCAAGAAATCATAAGAAGGCTAGGGATGGGAAGAGCAGCAATGAAAGGACTAGACAAGAGCCTAAAGAGTAAAGATATACTGTACAACTGATCACCAAAGTTATTATTGTCCAAGGCACTACATTCCCCATCACTATGGATGCAAGATCTGGACAGTGAAGAAAGTGGATAGGAAGAAAATCAATTAATTTGAGATGTGATGCTGGAGAAAAATGCTGAGATGGCCAAGAAGACAAACAAATGCGTCCCTGAAGAGAGGTATTGGATGATAACCCTCATCATTCCCAGCCACATTGAAGGGATGGTGGATATTGTAATTAAACACATCTAGATTAGAGGGACAGCCATTCCGTCTTATGCTCCAACTAGGATATCCTCCCATGAGCTATAATTTCATGGACATTAAAGGAACCTGCCATTCTGACCAGTTCAGAAAGGGAACTTTTGGTTTGCTTACAGGCTTTGGCATTCCCTCAATTCCTTCAAGGACATTCTTTACATTCCTTTCCTGGGGGACATTGTTTGAAAGCCCATAAATAGCTCTTCTTCAAGCAGAAAGCTGAAAGCTGAAACTAATAACCGGGGGGGGGGGGGGAACCACAGAATTTGTGTCTAAAGCACCCATTTTTAAAGTACCAAGCACAATGCTTCCAGTTGCATTCTAACTTTGGACGCTCTATTTTTTAAAGCTGTTTCTACATTCCTTGCAATTGTTTTAAATTGGTTTAATTTTTTCATAGCTGATCTTGTTTTGCCATTTAAATTGTATTATTCTTTAATGTAATATCATTGTGAGCTGCTTTGAATAAGATCTTTTAGACAAAAATAGAATATAAATCCAATAAACAGGGCTACAAACAAGTTAACTTTTACAGCTTATACCTCCCAGAATCAAACCACCAACATAGGAATAATTTTAAAAATTATGAAAAAGTAACTTTTCTATATTTGGTGTAGAAGGGAAAAAGGAAGGTCCAGCTTTTCTGTGGCCCAAAACACACTGCAGAAATAATCCAGTTTGAGAAAGCTTTAACTGCCCTGACTCAATGCTAGGGAATAACTGGGAACTGTAGTTTTGTGAGATATTTAGCTTTCTCTGTCAGAGAGTTCTGGTGCCATAATAAACTCCAATTTCCAGGATTCCCTAGCACTGAGTCAGGGCAGTTAAAGTGGTCTCAAACTGGATTATTTCTGAAGTGTGTTTTGCACCAGTGTCTCCAGGTCTATTATTGTACTGATAATTACAAGACTCTCCTCCCACCTTCACAGGTACATGTTTCTGAGTTCTGTGGGGTCAATTTTAAACAAATATTGCAAACAATCATAATTTAAGTCCCAATATATATATATACATTAACAACAATATAGTAAATTAAACAAAGAAACAAACAAGCTTCATTTATATACTGCTTCATGCTGAACTAACAGTGTCTAAGTGGTTTACAACTGTAAGCTAATTTGCCCCCAAAAAGCTGGGTACTCATTTTAGCAACTTCAGAAGGATGCAAGCCTGAGTCAAGCTTGAGCCCTTTTGCTGGTCTTGAACTTGCAACCTTATGGTTTTGAGTGAGTGGCTGCAGTACAGGCATTTAACCGCCACCAGGGCTCCTATTATATGTTAAATTGGACACATGTATTGTCCCAAAAGTGCGGTGTCAGGACAGGACTTGATTGCAGGACCCTTCTGCATCTGCTGCTCAGTTATACTGCAACATTTGGATGTAAATCTTAAGTCCTAAATAAAATGGAGTCAGTGTGGTGTAGTAGCTTGAGTGTTGGACTATGACTGGAGACCACAGTTTGATTGCCAGCTTGGCTATGAAATCCACTGGGTGATCTTGGGCAAATCACATGCTCTCAACTTCAGGGGAAGGCAATGGCAAACTTCCTCTGACCAAACCCTGCCAAGAAAATCCCATGATAGAGTTGCCTTAGGGCAGGGGTAGGCGACCTTTTTGAGCCGGGGGCCGGGTTGCTGTCCCTCAGACAACTGCCGGGGGGGAGCTTCCACCCTCCGGGGGCGGGACCGCATGCCGGGGGTGGAGCTTCCACCCTCTGGGGCGCGGAGCTTTTGGCTGAAGGGAAGGGCTTGGGCACCCATCCCAGGCCCTTCCCTTTGGCTCTTCCATTCGGCTGAAAGGGCTCCAAGGGCTCCCCCACAGCCCTTGCGGCCCCAGGCCTCTCTCTCTGGAGGGAGGCCTGGGACCGCAAGGGCCGAGAAGGAGCCCGCGGAAGCGGCCTGCCACCTCCGCAGGCTCCCCCACGGCCCTTGCAAATGCATAACAGAACTTCCACTAGCAGGAATTTACCCTTTTGTCTTCGCCTAAATACATAATTAAACATCCTGCTACCTCATTCAAAGTGAAAAGGGCCTAATCCTTACCCTTACAATAGTAGCTCTTCTCCTCTGCAGCTCTTCTACTTCTTCTGAACCAAAATGCCAAGTACAGTCCCAACTTTCCCCATCCACTGGTCCAAACCAATATTCATAGGAATTACAGAAACACAACACAGGATGTACTTCGGTGACTGATCCCAAGCTCTGGAACTCCCTTGCAGAGAAACTGGGTTGGTTTGCTGCCCTTTCAGTGGTTGATGAAGACCTGTTTTGTTTCCACAGGCCTTTGGGAAAGGCCTGTTTGTGAGGGGAAAACTTTTAATGTTCCTGCATAGCATAGGGTTGGAGTGGATGGGCTTTGTGGTCACTTCCAACTGTATGATTCTATAATAATATTCTGTTTTCTCTGTATTGTGGGCCTTCCACATTTGCGGCTTTGACTTTTGTAGATTTGATTATTTGCAGTTTTGATTAATATGTTATTTCTAGGAATCTATAGGTCCACCAGCACAACTCTGCCAGAATTGTGCTGGAGAACCTAGAGGTTCCTAGAGAAAACACTTCTCTAGGCATCTGTAGGTCCTCCAGCATGATTCTAAGGACTTTATCACACGGGGAAATTGGGGGTTTAAACAATGGGGGTTTAAACAATGATTATTTCATGAAAATCACGTGATCACAATTCATGGGCTCTACAGTGGCATTCCACTGCCCCTTTCAGCACCATATCAGGGCCACAGCAACTACACACCATGGCCTCAATCCGGCGCTTTGCCAGCTCTAAAAGAAACAGCAAAATGCTGCTCCTTTTACAGCTGGCAAAAAGCCTTCCTTGCCACTGCGGCACCAATTTTTGGCACTCCTTTTAGTGTGCAACATATAAATGCCATGCCAAAGGAGTGCCATGATGCCTCCTGCCATACAGGTGAGCAGGTGGCATGACACCGCTGTGGGGGCATTGTCAGGGCGCACATTGTGCAAATGCCATGTCCCCATGGTGCCCTCATGCCAGCTCTTCAAGCCAGTCTGTACAACCCCTAAGATTTTCACACACATCACAATTAAAGCATCATTATCCAGGGAATAGCCAACAACAAATCATTCATGGGATTTCCCCATGAATGATTTGTTGCTGGTTATTTCCTGGTTATTCCTGGGATAATGATGCTTT